>NW_027529672.1:1889303-1904698 GCF_008692635.1 Crocuta crocuta
GGGGGGGGGGGTGCAGAGGGGCCCCCAGGGAGGCTGGGCTGGTGGAGGGAGGGAGCTCAGGCAGCCCCCTCCCCACCGCAACCTCCAACTGGCAGCCTACCGCCTTCCCTGGCCTTCCCTGGCCTCCCAGGGATGGGAGCCCAGTTCCCAGTGCAGGGATCACCATGCCCCTCCCTCTGCCTGGCTCGGCTGGTGGCTCACAGCCCTCCTCTGGTTGTCGTGGTCTGTTCCCTGCAGGCAGGATCAGGTCGGGCTTGTTCAGGCCGCCATTCCCAGACCCGGCAGGCCACTGGCCACACTGCTGTGCCACCGGCCCTTCCCTCTCCAGCTCATTAGCCCCGAGATGAGGAAAGGTCCACAGCCCCTTGGTGCGCCCAGAGAAGGAAGGGGCAAGAAGGAAAAATGAACCCCATGGAGCCCGTTCTCTAGGGAATCATGTTCTCAGCTCCTTCCAAGCCTCCCTACTTAGGTGTGATTTACTCCCAAAACCACCCCCTACAGAGAACTGATTTCCTGAACTCACACTTGTGCACCTACCAAATGCCAGGGGCCATGGCACCGAGAGCCCACGGTCTGTTATAAGACACCATCCAAAATGCGGACTCTTAATCCCTCCAAAAATAGCTTCCCTTCGCCACGGACATCTAGGGACCGAAACACACAACACGTTCTCCCCAAATCATAACAGGATGTCTCCCCAGCGGTGCTGTCCTTGGCCTTGAAAGAGCCCAGGGCGATTTCAAATGGGCTCTAGGCAGGCAAGGGGGTGGGGGCTGCATTGGGGGGGGCTAGGTCCCCAAACTTCGCTCACCCAAATCTTCAGCACTGACGTCCCCACCAAAACGCGCGATGTTGATTCTTTACAAGGTCTCCTAGTCCTGCTTACCTAAAAATCTAAATTCTCCATCTGGGTTTTCGCTTACCAATGATGCCCAAATCACATCTCACCGAAACATCAAAAGCCCCCCCAACAATTTCAGAGAAGGGAGACAGGGAATCAAAATGACAGAAGAAAGGTCTGGGAGGCAAAGCTCAGTTCGATCAGGACGGGCTCTGTGTCTGACATGGGCCTAGGGAGACGGTGTCCCCTTTCTGGGCACCTCCGCACTGACCATACCCAGAGCCGGGCCTCGGGAAGCCTTGCTGACTAGGGCCCTCAACACCCGGCCCCCTGTCCCCACCGCCTCCGTCCCCAGCCCCCTTCAGGCAACAGCCGGTTCTCTTCAAGGATGGTGAACAGCGTACACAGTATCAAGGGTCAGACTTTATCTTTTAAATGCACAGTGTGCCCAGGCCAAAAACAAAACAAAAAGCCTTTCCAAGATGCTTTCCAAATTCCAGAAACACACTGGGCTGGAAAAATGGAGCCTTGTTTCCTCTTATTTTTAATCTAACGTTGGCTAGGTTTATAATAAAAGAGAATTACCTATTTGTTTGCTTACCTTACTTTGAAAGACAATAAATTGGAAAGGCTTCATAAATCTCACAGGGAAGTCCTTTAAACATGGATTGTCAGCAGAAATCCGTAAATAACCTTCTGCCAGTCCCCAGCAATCACCTCCACCACACATTCTTTTTCCTTCCTGCTTTTGTACTAATCTTCTAGCAAACAAATCCAATCAAGCACCAAAAAAACAGTTTTGTTCTTATCGAAGTAAGGCTCCGAAAATACCCGGGAGCCACCAGGCTGGGGACTAATTGACTCGTGAGAAGACTCTGATGTGGAGAGAGTCCCCGGGGACCGGACTGGGGGACACCTCTGCGCCCCCAAACGCGGCCATGCTGCCCTCCGTGATTTACCAAACCCAGGCTGGCTTTACAAATGGAGACAGGGACTCGGCATTAATCGGATCTGAAGCGCACCGTCCGCAAAGCCCCAGACAGACCGACAGACAGCTTATGCAACAAGGTCGCGCTCTGGCTGTTGACAGGCTGTCACCGGTCCTCCCACCTGGGCTAGGCCGGTGTCAACAAGGCCTGTGTTTGCCTCCTGCCCTTACAACCCCAGTACTGACGGAGCGGAGGATGCAGGTGGTTGTTGGCCAAATTCACTCATTCCTGTCCAGACTGAGGGGAAGGAGGAAAAGCTCGCTCTTAGAGCGGACCCAAGCCTCATCCGGGGGAACCCGCTCCTATGCTGGCGTAGCTAGGAAGGCAAATGGTGGATGGGGTTGATTAAAACAACCTTCGGCAGTTCAGAAACAGCAGAAGATGGACAGTCTCACACTGAGGTTTCAAGGACTGTGCTAAAAATAAGTTTAAATAAGAGACAGAAGGAGGCTCATGGATAATCAAATGTGCAAGACTTGAAAGAGAGGCTGTAATCAATTTACATATCAGGAGAGGGAAATTACCATAACCAGAGGGAAAATTTCTCCATGCCAAAAGGTTAAAAAAAAAAAAAAGTTAGACCAGCGGCACCATTACCCAAATGGAAATGGAAATGCAGGTCTTCAGAAAGCACCAGGCTCTTGAAATGCCTGGCAGCTATCAGAGCCTTGACACGTGACCCCAGGACCTTGACTGTTGGGTGTGAGACTGCACAGCTCAGGAAACCCAAAGGTACCTGTACAGGTCGACCGACTCCCCTGGTGGGTTAGCTCTGCGAAGGAGTGGGCTTGTGCCAAGTCCCACTGAGGTCCCCGTGAGCGGTGTCTCCGAAGAGCAGCGTCCCTGCAAGCTACGAAGCTGCCCTGAGCCTGGGAGAGGCACTTAGTTGTTACTAGTATGGATGCACCAAATACATTTATTTTTATCCCCCACCCCCACCCCCCAGCACATTCCTGGTACTCGATGAAAAAGCAGCTATCTTACTACTTATCCACCAAAAGAAATGCGGTTTTGTATCCTTGAATGAAGGCAAAGGCCTTTCTTAACTGGCTCCCTTTGAAACAGACATTTGATAGTGTGCATGCCTCAAGAACGTTCTCCTTACTTTCCGGCCCAGCCTGGGACCACAGCAGCCCCCGTGAGCTACTGTGTGCTGCTCACCCCTCAGGCGCAGCAGAGCGGCTGGCTCCCTGGCTGGCTCCCTGTTCGCCTCCCTCCAAGTCAGCTAGAATTTTAGGATCCACCCAGGGGAGCGGCTTCGCACCTAGGATGTGCCCCATGGAAACAGAGCTGGAGCCGTGGAGGGCACGGGCCGTGGGCTGCCCGGAACTGAGGACCTACTGTGCTCACAGGGTGCAGCACACAGTCCCGGAGCACATGCACTGGCAGCTTTTATGGCCGTGGGTGGCACACCCTTCCGGACACAAAACACTCTTCACTCTTGTGTTTATGCATTCAATTTTTCCCCGGAAGGAACTCCAGCCTCTGAGCACACTTCTTCCTGCTGGTGCGGGTCACACAAGGAACTGGTGGGACGAGGCGGTCGCGGCAGCGTGCGCCCGGGACCCTTACCGCAGCCAGGTCCTGTGGGCCCTCCAGGCCGGGAGAGGTCTGGCCTTCCCATGGCTGTGGCGGGGACGCCTCCCAAACGGGACCCGCCAGAGCTGGATTGATGGCTACACGCATAGGACTTTTCCGCCTGGGGTCCAGGACGCCTGCTCCAACGGCCCTTGCCCCACGGGGCCCTGAAGACTTCGGGGACATGGGATGCCAACCGTTCTGCTGCGAACCCCAGGCTCCAGGCTCCCTGCGCGTGGAACCCCCCTGAAGTCCTATACGCGAGTGTCCAAGCCTCCACCACTCACCCCCAAGAGGCCAAGCGTAGATACTCAGACATGAATTTCAGGCCAGGACCAAGGTCAGGTTTGGTCTGAGCTCGCAAGGCATCAAAGGGTTTTTCGTGACAGACACAAGCCCCTCAGAGGATGAATGCTTTCACCTGCCCTAAGTGCTGGGGCCCGAGTGCGGAAGCAAAGAAGCAGCGCTGAAGACATTTCCAGCAGCAACCGGAAAATCAATAAAAGCAGCGTTCCCCAGCTAGCGATTTAAAAAATTCCCAGGCTCATTTCATAAAATTCCCCCCAACTGAACGGAAATAGGAGAATATTAAACACCACGGAGAAAGCCTGTCAATTTCGGCCCCCGCACAGCGTGATGGGGACCACTCTCCCACACGTCCTGTCCCGCCTCATTAAATCCCCGTCCCTCTCTGGCACCCGGGGACGCCGACTGGGCCGCCCACTGCTGGCTCGGGCAGCCGCTGCCCTTCCACCAGGGAAGCCCTCTAGTCCCTCTAGGCTTTCCCCGAACCACTCTCCTTGACCACAGGAAGGTGGCTGGCATCTACCTGCAGGAAGACAGATGGGGACCTGAGTGCCACCGCCCGCCCCGTGCCCCCGGGACTCAGAGAACACGGACCGGCCGCTGCACACAGTAGGTACACTGCCTGCCTGCTCCAAAGCCACTTCCCCTAAGGAGCCACACAGCCAGTGACAGGGGTGGTCACTCCCCCCGACTGCTGGGGACCCGGAGCCAGCGGCCGGGGTGGGCAGAGAAGCACCTGTCCCCGGGCACCTGCCAAGAGGGGCTGGCAGGACACTGTGTGGGGGAGGTGAGCAGCTGCTGTGTGCGTGTCCCCAGGAAGCCTGGGGACAAGGGCCCGGGAAGCCCCCAGGCCTGTACAAACCGGCTTGGAACCGCCCCCTCTGGGGGTAGGGGGGAAGGAACAGCAGCCCTTCCGGGACCCTGGTTCTACGGGGCAGACGATGCCAACCACAGAGACTGACCTTTGATCCAACCTGCCCAACCTGGGCCCGATGCCAGAAGTCACAGACGCCCTGGGGAGCGCCGGGCGGGGGCATTCCAGCACGTCTATCTGCTGGGACCGGAGTCCTCTTGGGCCACGTGAAACCCCAAATGTCCTGGGCTGGCCTTTCTACTAACAAAAAGGGGTGACTTCATCAGANCGCTCCTCGCAGAGGGAACTGCTCCTGACGCCGCGTGGGGTTTATGTGACTTGTTAAAACCTGCAGAAGAGCAGGCTGCAAGGGTGGATTTTACTCTATGTCAATGACACCTCTGCTAAAACGTTAAAAAGTTGTTCTCCACGCAAGAGCAAAACAAATAATGAAGACACAGCTCTCCCTGCACGGCGAGCTCAGTTCCTCCACGGCCAGAACGACGACCCCGGCCTCCAGCCTCCCCAGGAAATCACCCGTCCCGATCACAGACACAGGCAGGGCCCCGCCGCACACACGCTGGCCAGAGTCCCTGCACTTCCAACGGTCTGGTCAGGAAGAACACCTCTGTCACCGCCAGCAGTTTAGTGGCCAGGAAATGAGAACTGAGACTCCCCTCAAGTACGGCACCTGGGCTTCTCTGTGGAGGGACACAGCAGGCTCAGGTCCCGGAGCTCAGTGAAACAGACACTCCAGCTCTGGTGTAAGTGGGTGACAAAGATGACTGACCCACCATGCGGCCCA
This sequence comes from Crocuta crocuta, assembly GCF_008692635.1. Classification (NCBI taxonomy): domain Eukaryota; kingdom Metazoa; phylum Chordata; class Mammalia; order Carnivora; family Hyaenidae; genus Crocuta; species Crocuta crocuta. Next base: position 1,894,676 of record NW_027529672.1, read on the forward strand.
TGTACTTGAGCAGACAGACCCCCAATGACTAACCACCATGCACCTTGTATACTTGAGCAGACAGACCCCCAATGACTGACCACCATGCACCCTGTGTACTTGAGCAGACAGACCCCCAATGACTGACCCACTATGAGGCCTGTGTACTTGAGCAGACAGACCCCCAATGACTGACCACCATGCACCCTGTGTACTTGAGCAGACAGACCCCCAATGACTGACCACCATGGGGCCCATGCACTTGACCTACTGTCCCCCTGCCCTCCCCACCCCACCACGCAGCAGGCCCCTGAGCCTGTTAGCCTGAGCACCACACACTCCTCTGACAACCCCTCTGCCCCCACGCTGCCCACCGAGGCCACAGCTGGTCCAGTCCCCCAGGCATCACGGCCAATGCCTTAAAATGCCATGTCCAGCAGTGGGGATCTAAACTCAGGGGCCACTCCGCAACCCTCTGCCCCTCTCTTTGCTTCTTCAGACCCAGAGTCCTTCCCACTCCCAGCCCTCATTCTCTCTACAACAACAACAGACAATAGTAAGAATGATGCCCACATGGAAGATCCTCCTCGAGGCACATGTCAAGGCTCGCCATGTGTGAAGTCACTTAATCCTCACAGATACCCTGCGCACCTACCACGTCACCATGGAGACACTCAGGCATCAGGAAGTTGGGTCGCTCCCCAAGGACCTGGCCGGTAGGGGGGCAGGCAGGTGTCCTGGGACGGAAGTGCACATCTGGAGGTCATGAGGTTATGTTCTTAAGCGCTACACAGCGCTTCAGTCATAGGAGGGACAGGCAAATAAATTCTTCTGGGTTCTTCCAGTAGGTCAGCCTCCCCACCCCCCACCCTTGCTCTTGGGAAGCACCTGTGTCTGTTTCAGCTCTTGCACCGACATCACGGCTCTGCTGAACTTGAGGACAAACCCTCCTTGCTCTGGCTTGGAGCCTGGCACACACAGTAGGAGCTCTACCTGCTGAAGCAGCCAGGTCTCTGTTGAACAATTTTCAGAAAAACCAAATTCATCTCAACGTCAACCGCCTAAATTTCCACAAATCAATCCCAACGGAGTTCCTTTATCATAATCATATCACGTAAAAATTTCAAACCCTATGCATAAAATATGATCCATCTACTTTTATGTGATCTACAAAATTAGAAAGCTTTCCTAAATCTCTTAAAGGTGGTTTTTCTAGTAATGCATAACTCCTTAATTGGGAAGTGTACAAAACGTAATTACACTGCCTAACACTACAATATTGCTTATGGGAATATCTTCGTTCACGCATTCTGCTTTATTTTGTATTTAATCTCTATTAAGATGTCTACATGAAAACAGATAGGTAGGCAAGTCTTCATAAACACCATAAATCATAAAGTCATTTCTTTGCTAACCCAAGTCCAAAAGCAGGCCCCCAAAGAGGCTGGTAGGACCCAAAAGCTTTCGCTTCTTGTATTTAAGCAGAATCGGAATTCCTCTTAACACGTGGCTCCAGACAGCCAGTCCCGTCCTTTGCCACTAGGCCAGCTAACGGTTAAGATAATGGCTGGAATTTCTCCCGTAGCAAAGGTCTCTGCGTGCAACTCAAAAGGTATCCCAAACTTCCCCCAGAAAGCCGCTACCCAAACTGAAGAGGGCAAATCCCTTCTGCTTGAGACCGCAGTGAACCGCCTCAGATCAAGGAATAGAAAGAAGGTGGCCCCTTAAGTCACTCATCTGAGGACACCATACATGCCCTTCTCAAGTTCCCCTCCAAACCTGCCGAAGGATCCGGACTCTTCAAACTGGGTGGACTTCCCCACGCCCCTCCCTGCCTTCAAATCTGCACGCACACCCTCATTCTTAGAACTGGGTTGTGTGAATCCACAGCCACTCTACTGACAACACGCCAGACCCGGCTCCCCGTTTACGACCTGTGAGAACCCACCCACGTGGCGTGTGAGACCCCTCTGCCGATTCTGCAAGTGAGAAGTCCCACGCCTCCTTTCCGAGCTGTTACTAAAAACAAAGTGTTTCTATAAACAGAATAAAGGTAAGCTGCCGTATGGAAACACCAGGTATCAGCCTCCGCGAAGCCTACTCATTAATAAATTCACTGATCAAGATGAAAAGGATTTGCCACAGAATGTGTTTACTTGCATTTCCAAAACAGAAGGTGCCGTCCCCAAATCTGTGTTTGGCAACACCGTGAAGGAATGCTGTCGGCACGCAGGGGCTCCTGGAGGGTGATCTGTCCCCCTGCACAAAGAAGACGTGCCCGGTGCTGCCCTCCTCGCTCTCGCTCGCACAGGCCCGTGTGAAAATCACCAGCTCCATTGAGCCCATCCCTGACTCGTGTACGCAGATCTCCAAAGCGGGATTCCCTAAGTGGCCGACCCTGTACTAAAATTTAATTTGCAAAAACAATTTCTCCGGTTGCCAGTGTGCTGTGACATGGCCCGGCCCCCCCTCAGGGGTCACCGCTGACTGGTCCAAAGAGAAAGTTAAATGTCAAGTACATGGGAATATGGAACCCTCCGCTGTTCAACGGGGTCCGTGTGAAATTTCCCTCATGTCCCTGTTCTAGGGGTGGAGAATCCCTCTGAAACCACTGAAAAAAAAAAAAGAGAGAGAGAGAGAAAGAGAGAGACTAGGTCCCGCAGAAATCCGTATTTCCATTTTCAAATCTGTTCATGGAGATTTTGAGGGGGAGGGGCTTATTCACGATATTTCAAATCCTTCCGTCATTTGTCGTGCCAAATGTGCAATAACTAGACTCAAGCGTAGCGGCGCGTGCGGGGGAGGGGTTTGTTTTTCAAGACCGAGAGTCTGCGTGCTGTTGGCAGGTTCTGGGCTGGCTGCGTGAAGAACCACCTGGAGGAGTTTGCTGAAAATACAGATGTTCTGGCCCCACCTGGAGCCTCGCCAACGATACGGTGGGTGGAGCTCCAGGAGACGGATTCCCGGCCGGGGTGCCCCAGGGGTGCCCCGGAAGCGCCCTGCTCCAGAGGCCGCCCTCTCAAACCACCTGGGCACAGTCCCTTCCCTGGGGACCGCAAGAACCACCCATGTGAAAACCACCAAGCCCACAGCCAGCTTCTCACCACAACACACATGCTCCCAGTGCCTGGGCTCCGCTCACGGGGCAGGGCCTGGGGGGTGCGGGGCACAAAGGACCTCTCCATGTTGCTGGAAAGCCTCGGTTCCAAAGTTAGGATCTAGAGGGATGGAGGGAAACACCTAGTGCGTAGCTTGGAAGGGGCAGAGGCGGAAGGGAAAGCAGTCCCACTTACTTTAACACCACACCCCGCGTACCACCGTCACTCCTCTTAGAACACCACGAACCACCACCACCACCACCACCACCACCACCAGTAATAGGCTGACAACCACCAGCTAACACTGACCACTTCTCACACGCATCAACCTGTATTTACTGTTCGCACTCCCGAGGATTTGCAGGCGCGGAAATAGGACATCTTGGCCCCTGACCCCTAAGACGCCCTCACATTCCAGCAGCGAGTGCCTCCCAAGGGCATTTTTCAAAGATCATCTTGCTTGCCTTTTTCTCTTTTTAACGTTAATTTATTTATTTTTGAGGGAGAGAAAAGAGAGAGAGAAAAACACAAGTGGGGAAGGGACAGAGAGAGGGGGGAGGCAGACACAGAAAGTGAAGCAGTCTCCAGGCTCCAAGCTGTCAGAGTCAGATGCAGGGCACGAACCCACAAATCTTGCGATCATGCTTTGAGCTGAAGTCAGATGCTTAACCGACGGAGCCCCCCGGGCACCCCATCACCAAGGATCATCTGCTTTCCCAGTGAGACTTTAATAGCATGAACTGAACCCAAAGAAACTGCTGGTCCATAAAATGACCTGAAGGCAACAGTCTCTGCGACAGACCCCGGAAGAACTTGCTCCAAACAGTGTCCCAGCCCCCCCACCCACCTCGCCACTTCGTACTCCCATGACCCTACTAGTCGATCCCAAAGCGCAGCACGAAGTTCAGAGCAGTAACCCCGCCTGGGGGGGGCATGTCCACACCCACAGTGGGCCCGGCCCTAGCGGGCCCCCACCCAGTCCCCAAGAGTGAATGAATGCCCTGGGAGGAGATGAGCAGGAACCAGCCTGCATCCGGGGGGCAGGTGGGGAACTTACACAGCCAACTGGCCACCAGCTGGACCTGGGCCAGTCACCAGAGCTGCTACTGCCCAAGTATCCACCATGTGCCAGGAAGGCAAACCCAACAAGCCATTCTCGGGGACAGACACCAACCCTTCTACTGCCCGCTCGGGACCTGGAGACGGGATGGAAGCACGTGCAGACGACTGCGTGCAGGAAGGGGCAGGTGCAGTGCCTTTTCCTACACAAATCCCCCCCGGAATGTGGCCCCTTGCGCTGCGCTGGTAACTCTGCAGAGAGGATGCAGAGCGCTCAGTGGCGATGAATTCAACACTGGGCTGCCTCCCCGGTGGGCCCTACCTGCCCAGGGCGGCTGGGGCGGGTGGCCCCCACGTGGCCGGCCCCAACCACAACTCCTTCCCCCTTCCCTGGTGAGGGAAAGTCGCTCTTACACAGAAAGTTAAGCGTTTTACTAGACATTTCCCAGAGTGACTGCATGCAGAGTAACATTCAGGTCTAGGAACAATCTGAATGGTGTTGGGGTCATCGCTTTGGCCCCAAGAATCCACAAGGAGATGGGTTGCCCCCTAACCTGACCAGCCACCGCCCTCCCCCCGCCCCCCGCTCTGTGCGCGGCATAGTCCCGAGATTTTTTCGACGGCGCCAGGCTTCGGATCCTCTACCCTCAAACACTGTTCACCACACACCATCTCACCTGGCACTTCACCAGCCTCCCTAAAAGTCATCCGTCCATTTTGTGCAAAGGGTAAAAAACCTCCCGTTCACAGTGGGGCCATTCCCTGAGGACTCGGCCCTCCACTGGGGACTAGCAAGTTCCATCCCTCACCCCGTAGGCCCAAAGCAGTCAAGGCCCAGGAAGCCTTCTCTTCCTGTACCCCAACACCCGAGGGGAACCCCTCTTTCCACTGCCAACGTCAAGATTCGCTGATCTCCACGCAGACGGTGTGAGGGACACACAAGGAAGCCTCCTCCAATGTGGACACGGCATGTCAGGGGCCAAAGTGGCTGATTTCTTTACTTCTGTTATTTAAATACCTACGATGCGTCGGACCTGTTCTAAGCACTTTATAATTTTTACCCTCATTTTACATTCACAAACGGAAGCCCTCTCCAAGGCCTCAGTAAATCCCAAATGCAGTCCAGCAACTTTTCCACCTTCCTTTGCCACACTTTCTCGAAAAGTCTGTCCGGTCTGATGCCTCTTCTCCACCTGGTGGGCGGGGATTTATCTGGTTGCCTCTTGCAAGGTCTGTGAGGCCAGGGGCCGCTCTCCTTGGGCCCCTCATCAGTCTGGGAAGGAAGACACTCCCAAACTCTCGTGGGACCTCTCCTCTCCCTCGCCAAAGTCAACAGAGAACACAGGTCACCCAGTGCTCGGAAGTGGGCTGTCGGGAGAGCCCAGGGCAAAGCTTTTGAATCTGACCCTAGAGCCATGCCAAATAATCACCAGGCTGTAAACCTCCCAGCTATGGGCAGGGGCCCAAAAAGTGGTCCCTGCACTGGCTGCCTCCTTCCCCACTAACCCAGACAAGGCTCTGACCAGTCACCCTGCCTCNCCAAAACAAAACCCAACTTTTTCATCTCCCTTAGGGAGAAACATTTTCAAGAACTAGAGTTATACTTGCAAAGTGTGTTTCAAGTGGTTTTGCTGAGCTGGGGTAGGGGATGCCGGAGACCTTGAAGATCTCAGCCTGTGTGACACACGCAGTAAAGGACATGACCCGAACAACGGCCAGTCTTGAGCCTCTCCCTCCGTGCCCCTGGGACAGGGGGGCCTCAAATAAGGTAAAGCTCACAATTATCACCAAAAAAACCCTCAAATCCTGTGGAACTGCTTCCTCGGCCCACTACTTGGAGCACATCTGGCCAGTTTAGGAAGGGGAAAAAAAAATTACCCACGGTTCAAAGTCCTCCTTAAATACTCAGGAAGACATCATTACAGATAGAATTCCAACTTTAATTCTGAAATCTCCTGGCTTTTGTCAGTTGAAGCCACATTCTTAATCCCAGGCTTAGTGGAGAAATGAGAAGAAAGGATGTGTGTTTTAAAAAAAAATTAAAAGCCTCAGCCCTGACTGGGGAGCAACGAGCATCCTGGAGAAACAGGAGAATACACAGAAGTCCACGCAGAGGCCAAGGCGGAGAGGAATCGGGTCTCCGGAAACCCGGGTGTGCGCACCAGGGCACCCATACTCGCATGCGGGGCACTAATCAGACTGCCTTCGTGTCCTGCTCGAGGGGCCTAGATGCCAATCTCAGGGCACCTTCTGCAGAGCCAGGGTCCCTGGGAGAACAGGACAGGGACACACGCCTTCTACAGATCCAAAGGCCGGTTCTGAGCACCACCTGTGACCCCTGGTTCCCATCAAAAACTTGCAGGCAACGGCTGACAAATCTGAGGGACGTCTGAGCGCGTCTGTGCACAGATGCCTTATGACCCGGCCCCTTCCCCTCTCCAGGCAGCGTGGCCGGGAGGAGGCAGCTTCCCCCCTCCCCTGTCCCACCGGAGCCCGGGGGGAGCAGAATGGAGACGTGTTGGGTAACTGCACACATCACTACCTAACACACATCATTACCTAAGCTGGAGCTGAGCCAGCACACTGGGGCTCACCCTCCTCCCCCCGCCCCTCCCCTCAGCCATCCGAAGGCTGAATGAGAAGGGGTGTAAGGCAGAGTCCCCACCCCCACCCGGGACCACCCGCAAGCCCCACGGGGAACTTGGGGCACCAGCAAAGATATCCGGCATCTCCCAAGCACACACGTGTTCACGAAGGGAACCTAGGCCCTGCAGGGCAGGAAGGAAATCTTGTAAGTAAAGGAAAGCCTGTTTTTCAGGAAAATCTCCACCTTGTGGGGACCTTTCCCTAAAGGAAGCCAAGGTCAGAGCTCTCTCGTCACCTGCTCTGGGTGCCTTTCAGGTGAGTTAATCACCCAAGCAGGCTCCTCTCCAGATTGCAGGACACACCCAACTTTGTGCCATTCCCTTTCAATTCTCTGATAGACTCTTTGAAAAGAAGGCCGTTCCTTTTGTTCAGGAGTATGAATTCAAATTCCTTTCTAAGGCCAACACAAACGCAGGGCAGCAACCCAAAGGAGGTTTACCCAGCAGAATCAAGTTTCTGGCCGGTTTTTACAGGAATGGTGCAAACAGCCCATTCCAATTAGGTGAAATCTTCCCCACATGCCCGGTCTCTTTTCCCAGATTCCCCCACGTCGAACACAGGAATCAACTTCTATTGTACGGAGTGCATAATGAATCGCGGTGAAGAGAGAAGCAGCCAGAGTGAGGGGAGGGGGCATGCCACCCGCCTCCAGCCCCTCCCCTAGAAAGGGGCACACACACCAGGAAGAAGGGGGGGCCGGTTTTAAAACAAAACTCTAAGATCACTAACCTAGACCACAAACTTCGAAATGTGAGTTTGATAAAACGATACCTGGCCACCAAGTCCAATTTTACCACAAAAGAAACCCTGAGCGCTGTGAAAGCTACCCACATAATCCCAGTGTGTGAGTGTGCGTGTGTGTTTCTGAGGGGGACAGGGCTTACATCAGACACACTTGGATGGAATCAAGGGAGAAAATGAGATCAAGAGCACCGAAGGGGTCTAATCTGGCTAGCATGGCAAAGCCATCCCCAACTGTACCCAAATCCCAATCAAAACCCCAAAGTCTCAATCAATTACAGAGAAACCGGCTCAAGATGGACTGGGAACTAACTAAACTTCCGGTTCCCTTGGTTACTTAACCTTCCTGACCCACGGTTTCTTCACGGGTAAGACAGCGACCCCCATCACGGCCACCTCGACGAGGGAATGAGAGCAAACGAAAGAACGTGGCTGGAGCAACAGCTGTGCCTGTCTCCGAGGTCCTCCCAGATGTCTGTCCTGTGTCTGGACAGAAAGTCTGTGATCCAGAGGGCAGAACTCTCCCCCTGCACCCAAGGGGAGCCCCAGTCTGCCTGCCGAGCCTGCCTGAGGCTTCTCAACAGGGGCCGTGCTGTTCATTAACCCAAAAAGCGTAGGGAATTTAAAACAGGCCTGGCCCAGGAAACCATCTAGAAATTCCTCCTTGGCATTAGATTGGGTGAGATCCTGACAAGAGATCGCTAATCAAAGACGGAAATGAAAACAAGCCGGACGTTTCATGGCCCCACGTGATCTGGACGTCAACCCCAGAGTAAGAGGATGGTTTCTGAGAAGCCACTGGATCCTGGGGGAGAACACGCCACACTTGGGGGACAAGCCTGGAATTCTCACCTCCCCTGTGCTCTCAGGGTGACCGGTGAGGCTCAAAAGGCAGGAAGAGTCTCACTGCCAACAGCCTGTTTCAAATCCCAGCTCTGCCACTCGGGGTAGGGGCTGATACGCGTCACCCAAGTGCCTCCCGTGCCTGGTGCCCCCCCACCTCACTGTGAAGCTCAAATGCAACATGGGGGGGGGGGGGCTGGCAAAGATACTAAGTAATTGCTCAATAAATGGAAGTTATTCGGTGTACGACTTAAATGGCCCTGGTGGATTTGGGTATCACATTAAGCTCGCAAGGACAGCAAGAGCCAAACACAAAAATTCCTCCCCGAAGGAGAAGAGGGGCACAACGCAGAAAAGCCCCAGGCCGTCCTGGCTCTACACTCGCTGACCCGCCAGGCCGCCCCGTTGGGGAAGAGCTGCAGAGAGCGAGTCGGGGCGAGGTCACTGGAGGTGCGCTGTGAGGAGGCCTCGCGGCTTCCAGCCGCACCCAGACCGCGCCGTCGCTAGCTCGAGAGCCCCCCGACTGGAAGGTGGCAAGGGAGTGGCGGCCTCCACACCGCCCTGGGGACGGGATGCCACGCCGGCCACTAGCTCCATCTGCGATCGCTGGGGGTGGCGGTGGGGGTGGGGGGGCTCTGGCACCGTCCAGCCAGGTACCTGGTGCAGCTCCCGGCCTTGGGCGCGGGTTCGGGGCCCGCCTCCGGGTCCCGCGTGGTCTCGCGGCTCCTTCCCCGTCCAGCCCCGAGACCTGGANCGGAGCCTCAAGGTCAAGCAGGAGACCGGAAGTTGCCCTTGGGGTCAGTCTGGGCAGAACGTCGGGGTTCCCGGGGCCGCCAAACCCGCGCGCTGCGGAAACAAGAGCCTCTTTACGAGTTGGGGGAGGCGATTCCCGGTTTCTCCGTCGCATAACATACGAATGGTTCTGTTTACCTAGCCCGCAGGAGCGTCGTGAAGATTAATGACTGTGAAATGTTTTTTAAGATCAAAAACATTCTGAGATTTTACTTGTAGGCACTTATATGTGCATATTGATATCTGTACAGCAAAACATACTCTTTATTCATTGCCCTCCCGGAGTGACTTCTAGCCTATAACCAGAAAGCGCTGAGAAAAACATGGTACATCCCGTGTGCTCCTGGATAGAAATGCCCTTCCCACTTGGCATCCACGCTGGGCCTCCCGCACCATCCGGTCCCTGAAGGGTAGATGGAGCAAAGTCTGGAGAAGGGACAGAAAAAAAAAAAAAAAAAACTTTACAAATATGTGCCACCCCCACCGGGAAGAAAATGCAGCCCACCCAGTTCATTAGGGCAAGTACCCCCCAAGCAAGGGCTGCCCTGGTGGTCTCGGTGTTTGGGAAGCTTTGTCCCACCTTATCCCCCAAACTCCACTCCATAGCCAAGCTCAGCCCATGGCACACCTGGCCTGGCAGCTTCTTCGGCATCACCAGGACTCCATCTCGCCCAGCAAAGCAAGCCCCTGTGACCAAGGAAGCTGCCCTCCCCGACCCCCCACCGCGCAGAACATTCCCAGTCCCCTGAACCATTCCAGGACAGGGTGTTAAGAGCCCTCCTCCCCCACCAGACCCTCCCTGCTCCCTGCTGTCTCAGCAGGCTCTCCACCATCCAAAGGAGCACATGGGCACTGCCCGTACCTT
>NW_027529672.1:1905046-1910713 GCF_008692635.1 Crocuta crocuta
GCTCACAGTGAATGTGACTGAACTGTGACTGTGCTTTCTAGGCCTAGGGCACTAAAGCCATCCATCAGCAAAAGAATAAAGTCCCAGGCAGAGTTCACTTAACAGGAAAGGTGCACAAACCCTTTCCTGGCCTCACACCCCCTTTCCAGCCAAGGAACTTCACCTGCTCTTCCTCCCTCCCCTCCCACACACCTGGGGCAGGTACAATCCTACCACTTCCAGGTTGATTTGGGTCATTTACACCAACCGACTGGCTCTTCGCTAGGCCTCAACAATTAAGAAGGCTTTTCAAATTCCCGTACGGGGAAGGTGGGGAATCCCACTAGGCCAGAGGAGTTGATCTCTGTGGTCTGGCTCTACGGTTCCTTCCAAAGAAACTTCCTGGGACTCCATAATGAAGTTTTTGTTTGTCCTGGGCTCGGACAGATTGCTGGAGGCCAGATTTCAGGCCTGGCTGGAGCGCAGCGGTGAGTTTACAGCCCCTCGGCTAGCCCCCACGCGGGCAGGAAGACCCACTTGCCTGCCCTCTACGTTCCACACCTTGTAAAAAGGCCCTTCCAAGTCCCTGCCCCAACGTAGGCCAGGATGAGAGACAGAAATATTGCCGCCATCTCCAATCAATCTGCAAGCCAGTTAACAGTATCTTTCAAGTCATAATTAAGGATTTGTTTTAATGCAAAAAGCACCTCTGCTGATCAATAGATCGCTTTTGAAGAGAGTGAAAGCAACAACACAAAGGAAGGTGTTTTTTGTGTTGTTATGGGTTTTTTGCATTTTACAAGTGAGGAAGATTTTATGAACTCCCAGGATGAAAAGCACTGCCCTCCCCCACCCCCACACCCAGACTTCTCTGGATCTCCAGAAAACCACCACCAAAGACCTGCCCACCAAGTTCAGACAACAGCTAGCGGAGAGTAACATCCTCTCAACACCATGGGGAAAAATAAAGGTTACTATCTAGGATAGAAGTTAAGATTCCCCATACAATCAAAGGTACCACTTGCCTCGTGAGTAAGGACCCAACCATTTTATCAGAATTTTGGTGAACATTTAGCCAACTTTAGGCAACCATGTGTTAAATTTAGTTACAGAAACAGTTCAGGTAGGGCGCCTGGGTGGCTCAGTCGGTTAAGCATCTGACTCTGGCTCAGGTCATGATCTCGCAGTTTGTGAGTTTGAATCCCCCATCCGGCTCTGTGCTAACAGCTCAGACCCTGGAGCTTGCTTCGGAGCCTGTCTCCCTCCTCTCTGCCCTTCCCCTCTGCTTGTGCTCTGTCTCTCAAAAATAAATGAACAGGAAAAATATTTTTTTAAAAAAGCAGTTCAGGTAGATCTTCTCTCAACCATTCACTCAAGGAGGGACAGGCTAAGATACACATGAAAAGGTCAACTGGCCCCAAACCAAGTATATACCTCGATAAAATCACAACAGGCATCAGCCCCCACCTGGGGGAGGGGACACAGAGAAAAGGGCACAGTTTACCGCCTGCCACTTCAACTGTAGATCTGGCTCCCTTTTGCAACCCCAGCTCCCACAGAAAAAAAAGAGAAGCTTCGTGCATGGGGAGGGAAGATGCCATACAGAAAGAGGCGTTTTCAGAAATAGCAGCATCTGCCCAGCCAAACACCCAAACCAACAAACACTCACTTTAGCTGTACTTTCCTAACACTACAAACAGAGTAAAGAGTAAAAACTCCTTCAGCACGAGGAGCAATAGAAAATAAACACGACAGCTTCCTGCCACTTACAATATCTCCGTTTCTGGTGAGGGGTGAAAAGGATTGCTTAAAATTCCGCTCAAGGGAGAAAAAGTTTGTTTTTCACACTCTGCTTTGAAGAACGCTTCTGCTTTTAGAATCTTTACACAAAAAAAGATCACTGGGAAGAGCGCACAAAGTTCCCCAGCAGTCCAGAAAAGCCCATCTTCTAAGAAAACTCTGGAAAGGGAGTAAACCGGCGGCCCAGATTTCCATGCCAGGCAAAGACAGATGACTGTGCCCCCGGTTCCCATCCTGCGGGCCGCTCCTGAAGTTTCTGTGTTCTCCAGCAGTTGGAAGAATGAAGGCCCAAAGTGCCCCTTGGCGTCCATTGTCAACATTCCACAGAACAATGGCCTGGCTCTCTCCCTATTGTACATTCTGTATTCATTTGTGAATCCCCCCCCTCTTTTTTTTTGCACAATGTGCAAAGTCCTTCTTTTCACTGGGGAAGTCCTGAATGCCCAAGTGCAGCCATAAATTCAGGCTTTAAACATCAATAATGATAGCTAAAAGCAAACTACAGATTCTGCCGAAACATTAATTTGTGAGTATCATTCGAGTCGCACTGATGGCTTCTGGACACCATCCATTAAATCATGATCAAAAGAAAACACTGAACACCTTGAAAGTGGTTCTGAAGGTTTTAGTAATTATTAAGTATAATTTTCCAAATCCAGAGATGAGGTTTAAAAAAAAACAAAAAACCTTTCATTCGTCTTTGATACATATTCCATCAAACAGACTCGAATAAAAAAAAATTAACTTCCAAAGATTGTACGTGGGGAGGAAGCCTTGCATTCTCTCTCTCCTTTGCCCGGGGGGCTGTGGCTTTAACTTCAGCGGTGTGGATTAGGACACGCTCACCAGCTGTAAGGGAGAAAACTGATATCTGCCCAGGCATCACAGCCTCGGAGCGTATCCATTCCGGCATTTTCATGTGCCTACTAGAAGTCGTCAGTAGTCCTCACGAGCATGCCTCAGTTTCACAGGAAGATCTCGAAGGAGTAAGGCCCCCCCCACTCCGATACTTTGCTATAAGGTGTCACTTCTGTTAAACACTAGTCCTTCCCTTCCAAGGGTCAGACAAACTGCACTCCCACATTTTAGTTACTACAGAAACGGGTTCCAGCCTCTGTAATGGAACTACCAGCCAGACAAGTGGAAATAGTGCCTGAGCTGTGTCCTGCCCAACAGATATACTTTCTTTCCTGATCGTGTATTTTATGATATACATATACATATACACACACACACATATATATATCTATATCTGTGGCCTTTATCAGGGACATGGGACACTTGGCCCACTGCTTGTCACTGATAGAAAGATTATTCAGAGGGACCCAGGCTGCACTTCCATACATTATGATGACAGCCCTTCTATACTGAAATGACAGTGGTAAAAAATGACAACTGGGGTGGCCATTCCACCGTTGCTATAAACTCTTTACATTTTTTCCATTTAGGGAAAAGCGCTAAATGCAAAGGAGGGTGATTTGCGAAGGAAAAGGGCTGGGAGCAAATGGCATTCCAGGGCTGGATCTCAAGGAGGGGCTGTTCCTGAGTGCGGGCTCTTTTTGTTTTTAATCAGCGAGAATCTCAAGGATTTCAAGTGCTGTGGGCCATCCTGAGCTCCCTTTGCTTTAGGATTTAAACAGTTCCCAACAATATCCTTTTCAAACCCAGAGCACTGCCTGTTCGGTACCTAGTTTATGTACTCATCACACTTACTGACCTTGTCGCTGGCTACTCAGAACACTAGGAGAGCTGCAGGTTGATTCTGCAGTTATGTTTGTTGTGGTGGCCGTTTGTTTCATCTCTCTTCAAGAACACTTTTCAGACTTACAAATACAGGTTCTTTTCGGAGTTTTAAAAGTCAAGAGTAAAGTTATTGATTATTCCCTGAAAGGGTAACTGATTGGCTAGTTAATAATTATACAGACGGCAAGTTTTCCTGTTTCATCTTGTGTACACGACCGGATTAACAATGCCAAGGAAAGCAAACTCTGCAAGGACAAGAACAGGTGTGCCCTGAGTCTTAAAAGGCCAAAATATCTCACAAAGTATGTCACTGGTGTATTTTTACAACGTGAGCCGTGTTTTTAAGCAGCCAAACTTTTTTACTTTCTCAACCTTAAAAAGACACACTTGGCAAATATTTCTTTCTTGGGTTGGCGACTAAGTCCCAGACAGAAGTTGCAACTTGTGCCTAGCAAAGAGATGCATTTTAGGGACAAAGAGGTATTTTGAAACATCACGGTTAGGAAAAGGTAATTCACCCTGCCCCTCCCCCAGGAGAACACCCATTCGAGGGCCAATTTCAAAAGATCCCAAGTGAAGTGAAGTCATAAATAACACAGGGCTTGGAGCTCAAACAGCAGAGCCCCGCCACCCTGCACTCGGCCTTATTAAGGTACAATTAGAAATGAGGGAGACGACATACTCCTCCTTAGCCGAATCTTCCCAAACAGGAAGCAGGATTAAACCAAAAAGCACCTTGTCAGGTTCAAAACAAGCTCCAAAGCCACAATTTTAAAATTCCCTCTAATAACCGCTTTCTACAGGGACAAACTGGGGTCCCCTACCCCTGGGGCACAGAAAACCAATCAGTGCCATAAATTCCCTTTGCCTTCAACCCTCACTCGCTTGTACTGGGGGCATAGTGGGGGGAGGGGGTGACCCGACATCAACACTTACACTAAACCCCTCAACGCTCCACAGAAATATGCCGGCTTATTTCCTTTGTTTGGTCCTGTTATACTTGATCAAGTGTGAACGATTAAACTGGCTTCATTAAAGGCAAGTGCATTCACGGCTAACATACAACTTCAATGGCAACTGTAAGCATATTTTGCAAGAAAGAGGGCCTGCTTTTTTGCTTGAAACCTACCATCTCATTAACTTTTGGGGGCAATAAAAAGGGCACCAGGGTTTTGTTGGCTATTTTTTTTTTTTTTTTACAGGAGAGTGTCACAGCAGTTCAGAGATCTGATGGCAGACAAAAGGATTTTTAGTGTTTCAACTCTTAGGACGTAGTCCCTGTTATTTAAAAAAAAAAAAAAGAAAAGAAAAGGAAAAGAAAGTGTTTCAGTATTAAAGCTGCTCTGACGTAAAGTGTTTAATTAGCATTTTGAATATCACTTTATAATTGCTGTAAGAAGTACTCTTTGAAATCAAATGATTATAAAAACAAGATCCTTTAAAGTACCATTACTTCAAAATGTAAAGGATTTATTTAAAAAAAAATTTTCAAAACAGTGGAATTCTCCAAAGTACACGAAAACTAGTTCTACTCTGGGAGCCCTAGAGGCAGAAAGAACAGCAGTCTTAGGTACTGAACACGAGGTAATTTTTAAACTGTCTTTGAACCCAAGCACCTCGTAGAGAATCTTCTTTGAAAGAGTTGTAGGAGAGTTTAATAGATTTCGCCAAAGTCGGGAGGCAGAATCACTTTGTAAACTAACCAAAATATACGTCCCCTCCAAATTATCCATGTCAGATAAAAATATACCAGTCTCTAGAATATCCAACAGAATTGCAAATTAGGCACTTAGCATTTTAAATTCCCGATGCATATTTATAGAATACAATTCTCTTGTCTACCCTTCAAGCCACTCACATCTGACTCTCTAAGAACTTAACCTGATCTCCAATCTTTAAAGGAAAAAGGTGGGGGAAAAAAATCCAGAAAGATCTGTTTACCCTGGATAGGGCCAAGGGAGCCCGGCATGCGACGTAGGCCACTGCCAGCAGCCTCCACCCCAAGGACGCAGGGCGAGCGGGGATTTCTGCGAAACATCCCTCCTTTCCCCTGGAAAATCCTCAACACGGAGACCCCGGGGGCCAACTACCGCCTGGGGCTGCCTCCGCAGAAAGTACTGGGGGGGGGGGGCCCGGGGCACCCCA
>NW_027529672.1:1910752-1997235 GCF_008692635.1 Crocuta crocuta
CCCCGCCTGGCCCGCGGCCCCGCCCTGCCCCCTTCCCGGCCCCGCGGCTCCAACTTCCTCCCGGGCCCCGCGCCGGCGGCTCTCCGCCTTCTCGGGCCCGCGGGGTCAGGCGCAGGCCGGCCACAGGGGGCACTTGCGCTCCCCAAATCCGGATCCGGGAGACGGTGCCCGCGCCCCNAGGGGCCCTGTGTGCTGGAACTTGCAGCGGTTGTGTTCCCTACACGAAGCAAAACATTTTTTACACATTAAAAAAAAAAATGTTCCTTCCTGTTGCCTGGATCTCGCCTGGGCTATTTTTAAAGCCTTGCTTGGGGTGGGAGCTCCCGGCCTCGCGGGACGGAGACGCTCTGCGGCCTGGGGGGGGGCCCGAGACGCCCCGACGCGGCGAGGTTCGAGGCTGGACACCGAACCCAGGGATCAGGCCGCGCCTAGGTTAAACGCGATGCCGGTGACCCGCGGGGTTGGAACCCGGTTTGCGAAGGGGGTCGGCGGCCGCGGGTTGGAAGGGATCGTACCCCTGCGCCCCGGGGCCCCTCAGACTCTCCTCGTTTCCCGGGAGTCGCCGCGCGCCGTCCAGGAGCCCCCCGCGGAGGCGGAACTGAGCCCCCGGGGGTCGATGTTTTAAAACTGGATTGAGCTGTTAGGAACTGGATTGAGATGTTGAGCCGGACAGGCTGGAGGGCGGTGTGCGGTGGGGCCCCTGGGGCCGCGGGCGAGGCCATCCGGAGAGCCCGGCCGGCGTCCCGGGACAGCGCCGCACCCCACGAAGCGAAGGGAATGCCCGGAGGCCGGGAGCAGCGCCCCGGGGCCGCACTAGAGTTGCCCGAGGCCTGGCCATCCAGTCTCATTTTTAAAACCTCCGCTTCGGCCCGCAGCTGGGGCTGGGTGCCCGCGGCCGGTTTGCTAAAGTGCACCCTGGGGTGCCTTGTGCCACCGGCCGTGCGGGCGGCCTGGACTCCTGATGACCGTTTCGTCATCAGACAGTGAGGTTTTAAAAGTCGGTGGAAGACCTCCCGGATGGGGAGCCGGCGTCTACACCCGCCGGCTGGGTGACTAAGATGTCCGACGCGCACGTTCATTGCAGGTTTATTACACGGCGCCAATAGCCCCGGGCCCGGCCGGCTACCTGGCAAAAAGCCTCCCAGACGTGCACTCCCAGTTGTCTCCATCTTCTGGAGACCCCGGGTCGTCACCAGCGTCGTCAGGGCCTTCTTGCAGAGGCTCAGCGGCTTTGCCTCAAGGTCATGGGCCTAGCCTAGTTCTCGGCTCTCCGACCGGCCCACCCCCAGGCTTCTGGGCCGCCCGGAGGTGATTTTGTTTCTTAGGCCTAAAACTATAAATAACCGTAACTAAAGATTTTCTGCTTCCTTATTTCACAGATGATCCTTGGTTCTGAGTGGCCCTCTGTTCTCACCCAGAAACCACAAAAAGTCAGCTGGGTTTTCATATCACTTGTTCAACTTTCTTGTCTGAACAGGAATTCGGCCTAATTTAGGAATTCGACCTCACTCTCCTTGCTCTGAGAATGTTTAAAAAGAAGGCATCAGAGGCAAAAATTATTTTCCACTTCAATTTGACACCCTGTGTTGTTGTTTTTTTAATGTTTTATTTATTTCTAGGAGAGAGAGAGAGAGAGAGAGACAGCGTGAGCAGGGGAGGGTCAGAGAGAGAGGGAGTCACAGACCGAAACAGGCTCCAGGCTCTGAGCCGGCAGTCAGCACAGAGCCCGACGCGGGGCCCGAACCCACGAACCGCGAGATCATGACCTAAGCGAAAGTCGGACGCTTAACCGACTAAGCCACCCAGGCGCCCCGACACCCTGTGTTTTAAAATATTAAACCTATGTACCCCCAGCGTGTGAATTATTTCAAATTCCCACTTTTTGTTTGTTTTCATTTGAGAGAGAGAGAGCCCACCAGTCAGGTTGGGAGGCAGGCGGGAAGCATCTTACGCAGGCTCCACGGTCACTGTGAGCCCTACGCGGGGACTCAATCCCACTATTCTGGGATGGTCACCTGAGTGGAAATCAAGAGTCGGTAGCTCTGACCCACTGAGCTACCCAGAAGCCCCTCTAACTCCAACTGTTTTTTAATTTTCCGTGAACAACCCCAAAACCCAGCCCAGTTCAAAAATGGGCAAAAAGTGGAATTTACGTTTCTCAAAGGAAGATACACAAATGACCACTGAGCACATGAAAAGACATGCTCACTCACTGTCGGGGAAAAATGCAAATCAAAACTACAGTATACACCACTTCGTGTCTGTTGGGATGGCTCTTCCAAAAAACAGTAACAAGTGTCAGTAAAGATGTGGAGAAATTAGAAAACTCGTGCACAGCGAGTGGGGATGTAAATTGGTGCCGCCACTGTAAAAACCAGTTCAGTAGTTTCTAAAAATGTAACATAGAATTACTATTTGACCCAGCAATTCCAATTCTAGGTGTAAACACAGAAGAATGAAAAGCAAGGTCTCAAATTTTTTGTACACCAGTGTTCATGGAATTCTTCCCAATAGCCAAAAGGTGGGAACAACCCAAATGTCCAGCCAAGAATGAATGGATACAAATAACACATATGATTATATACATGACGTAGAATATTATTCAGCCTTAAAGAGGAATGAAGCTCTGACCACCTGCTGTAATGTGAACGAAACTTGATGACATTATTTTCAATGAAATAAACCAGACACAAGAGTATAAGTATTGTATTATCCCGCTTACTTGTGCCATCTAGAATAGGTGAATTCATGGAGATAATAGAAATTATGAAGGGTTGGGGGGGGAGGAAGTTATTGTATAATTAATGGGCACAGAGATTCTGTTTGAAGTGCCGAAAAAGTTTCTGGAAATGGGTGATGGCGGTGGGTCAATACACTTAAAGATGGATAAAATGGCAAATCTTATGTACACTTTACCACAGTATTGTTTAAATGTTGCAAACTAGCTTTGGTCTTACAAACCTTAGTGTATTTTTATTATTACTGCATATAAAGGTATTTTTCAGGAAGAAAAGAACATTAAGATACAGAGAAAATATGTTTTAATACATTTCAGTAAATTTACAGAATAAATGCCTTTTACTAATTTTTATCTCTCTATGTTACCATTATAGAATGTCGTCCTGAAATGCCAATGTTTCAATACTGTCCATGATTGCTTCCCATCTAATCCTATTTAATCATCAGGTTCAACTTCTAGTGTCCAACATGGGTTTTGACAGACACAAATAAGGATCATAAAAATAAGAATAACAACAACAAACGCTTCTCCATGACTCACTAGGTAAGGTGCCTGGCACTGTGCCGAGCCATTGACGAGCATCTGTAATCCTCATAGCAGCCCCTTCGAGAGATACTAGTATTATTCCCATTTTACAGATGAAGGAAACTGAGGTTCAAAGACTTATGGACTTCCCTAAGGTCATACTGCTGGCGAGTGCGGAGGTAGGCTCGAACCCCCGTCTGCCTTATTTTGACCATTCCCCTCCCCCATTTCAAGAAGGGCTTCTGTTTACGTACATATATATTCATTAGCATGGATTCAGAAAAGGCAAAGTCATTTTTGAAACATGTCTTCAGCATCTTACTTGAAAGTTTTTTTCTTTGTTTAATAATATGACAGCAATTTAATCTTTGGCGGGGGGGAAGCCCAAGAACTAAATGTGTTGTCAGACACTAGTTCCAAAATAAAAAGTCAAAGATGGATGGGTTTTACGGCACCTGAGAATCACGTTCAGAGCACCAACAGAAAGATGTGATCTAGAAAGTACAAAAGAAATCATTGGTTACTGCAAAGGAGGCTTCCACATAGTTCTTTCATAGTGAGGAAGAAGACCTAAGAGTTCAAAAGGTTACATACATCTAACACTTTCTTTTTTCCTTGTAGAAGAGCCGGAATCACTTTTTCCTGGTGGTCAGAGGTAAATAGAAAAACCTAGTCGCTCCCAATGCTTCGTTTGTTCTAGTGATCTTGTTAGTCAAGCTTCCAAAGTGGGAGGAGTTTGAAATGTACGCACTTCGCTGGCAAGGAGAGAAGAGGCTTTTCCTTATTCTGGGGACCTCCACGGGTTTGCCTGGGATCCTCCGTCCCCTGTTGGGATTCACAGGGAAGGATAACTTCATGTCTTCGGGTTTGAGTCTGTCTCTTCTGGGTTAAGCAGCTCTTTGGGTTCACAGGTCTCGCTTTTTTTTTTTTAATTTTTAATGTTTATTTATTTTTGAGAGACAGAGACAGAGCATGAGCAGCAGAGGGGGGGAGAGAGGGGGACATACAGAACTCATAGCAGGCTCCAGGCTCTGCACCGTCAGCACAGAGCCCTACGCGGGGCTCGAACCCATGAACCGCGAGATCATGACCTGAGCCAAAGTCGGACCTATAACCGACTGAGCCACCCAGGTGCCCCTCACAGGTCTCTTTTGATGCACAAAGTTCAAACTCCTTATCAAAGTGATATCTCTGTGTTTGGAGAGTCTCCCTTTCTGGGTGCTTCCCCCATGGGTACACAGGACCTTGACTTTCAGGTGCTTTCTGTGTCCTCCATGAAACCATGGGTTGCAATCCTCCCAGAGGCCTTCAGGCTACAATCGCTTCCTTCAGCCACTCTGCCCACACCCCCGCCCCCCTCACAAGGGCAGACAGCAAGAGTCTCCCTTAACCCACTGGAGTTCCATGCCATCTCTGTTCCACACTCCTTTAAAGAAAATAAAGTACATCTCTCTGGAAGAACTAGTGGTTTGTTTTTAACAGATAATTAAAACAGTGTAAATCATCCTGATTCCTTGTTGCTTGGCTCATAGGAAGCTCAAAGTCAAATGTGATGCTCAAGGATGCCAAGGAGCCTATTGTCAAGTACCAGGAAACAGCATCTTCCTTCCTCCTTGAAAAGTGATTCTGAACTTGCTGTGGGAGAGGGGTGTTGTTTGAAAAGGCATCTTGGGGAATGCCTGGGTGGCTCAGTTGGCAAAGCATCCAACTTCGGCCCAGGTCATAATCTCGCGCCTCCTGGGTTCGAGCCCTGCATCGGGCTCTGTGCTGATTGCTCAGAGCCTGGACCCTGCTTCGGATTTTGTGTCTCCCTCTCTCTCTGCCCCTCCCTGCTCACACTCTGTCTCTCTGTCTCCCAAAAATAAACATTAAAAAAAGGCATCTTTAAATATTTTCATTTAATTTTATGTCTGGAAAACGAAACACTAATTGTTCTGATAATGCAAATTATGGAAAGTAAAGCTGCATAAAATCTTCTTGCTTGGTGATGATATGCACATAACACAAGGATCACCTCCTGCCCTTGAGAAAACTGGACTAGCAGACAGTGGAAGGAGTTTCTGATTTTTATTTTGACTTGCTGATTAACTGTAGGGCTGTATGTATGTTTTTACTATAGCCACCTAAAATACTCTTTTAGAAGTTGGGGGGTGGGGAAATTATTAATAAATACCATAAACACCCCCAACCATATCAGCATCCTTGGTTTAGGAAAAGGGACTTTCTTTTAGGGGTGGGACGGCATAGAGAGGTCAAGAATTGCCCTCAGTGGCAGTTACCACATTTCACAACCATCAACTCATTTGATGGTTTGATCTGTTTTATAGGAGTCTGGACTATAAGAGGTGCTTAGTTAAGTACTTCTTGGATGGATGGATGGATGGATGGATGGATGGATGGATGGATCACTTAGTGAATGTATTTCAAGACATCTGAGCTTTACAAAAGTCATCCATGCAAACTGAAAAGAGAAGAAAGTAATTTTAACTGGGCATATTTGTATCAGGTAGGATTTGTGGTTATCTTGAAAGACTTTATATCTTTATTTTGTTAATATTATTTTCATAATTTAAAATTCTACCTTTAAAGGGTAAGGGGCAAAGAGAAATGATGTTTGCAAATAATTCAGAAAAAAAATAATATGCAATAAAGCAAATGTAGCAAAATGTTAAAAACTGGTGAACTGGGGCAGGAGGGTATACGCTCTAACAACTTAAAATTTAAAAATTATTTCAAGGTACGAGGCATTTTAAAAGAAATGAAATCCATAGCCCCGGTGTGAAGTGTTGAGTTTGTAAGTCACTTATTTTCTCCCGTTTAGCAGCCTTTGAACAGGAAGGCACAATTCCTTCCCTGCTTTGTGCCTCCCGAGGAGGGGCTTTGATGTCGCTCAGAACCGGGGGCCTGTAAAAGGCCCCTGGGACGGGGCCGGCTGCGAGAGCTTTCTCTCCACCATCACAGACCTTCAACTGACATCCTTACTTCTCAGTTCCTATCTCTCTCCTGTTTCATTTCCAGGAACCAACGGTTGTAGGGGAAAAAAAAAGATAGTGGCCCTAGATAACAGTGGATCCTTTTATTTTAACTGTTTTGTTCAATAAAATGGACTAGTTGTGGGCACTTGAGTATTTCAAGGGTCTGCAGTGACAGTGGCTGGGGACTGGACTTAACTGTATATTGTCACTCACCTGTCTCTGTTATTTAGGGTTCAGCTCACTTCAGAACCACAATTATCTGAAGCTCTCAGTTGCTGTCCTGAATGGAGGGGGGATTTTGCCACACTATTTTGTAACATAGCTGTGTTCGTTGTGGCTATAATATAATCACTTTGTGATTCATAATTAATCTAATCAGTGAGTGCACACTGCTCTACAGATGCCCTGGCCCTTTTCAGCTGTGCGTGGAAACTCTAGGCTCGTGCCCTGTGGGTGAGGAGTTCAGATCAGAGTGGGTGAAGCTCTAGGTTTCAACATTTAATTGGCATTTGGGTTTAAGCCCATCGCTTTTATTTTTTAATTAAACACACACACACACACACACACACACACACACTCTCTCTGCCTGAATTATTCGAAAAAACAGCGCGTCTAGTCCTAGGAAAAGAAAAACAAGCATGCAGATCTACAGAAACGAGTGGGTCTGTAGTGTAACATACAGAGGAAATAAACATATTGAGCTACTTCTACTCAACAAAAATTGAAGGAGGGTCTGCTCCACGCCCGGCCTGGGCTCGGCCCTGGGTACAAAGATTCACCTGCGCCAGTCGCTATGTGCAAGCACAGAGGATGAAGAGAAACTGCATGGCCCTAAGTATCGTCTCATTCAATCCCATAATCCGAGGTAGGAGTTAAATGCCATAGCCATCTATGACAAAGGTGAGAATCAGGGACAAGGCCAAATCCGTGGGCTGCGAGCGCTGTGACCTCGGGCCGTCACACAAGCCCCGCACACTGAAGGGCCCTGTGCTTGGGTTGACGCTTGGCCGATTGCCATCTTGAAATTCTTCCTAATTGTGGACAAGGGGTCTAGCATCTTCATCTTGCACTGGGCCCCCCACATTATGTAGCCGGTCTCGATTAAGCACCTTGCCTGAGGTCCCTCAGCCAGCAAGAGGGAGACCCCGTGTGCGGGTGGTTCTGAAACCCTCGGAGTTCACTGTGTTCCCACCACTTTGGGAAACTAACTTACACACTGGATTAATAGGCCCAGCTCTTGTGCAGTGAAGGACCATGGCGGAAAGCCTGGAATTCGCTATTTAGGGCCCCATGGCACCAAACTGAAGCCAACATGAGTCTAAAAAGTCCCCTGACCTTGTGGTGTCACACCTCCAGCGTGGAGCGTGGAGCGTGAAGCCTTCTCCTTGGCATGTTCATTTTCCTACGGCAGGGCAGGCCCGTGACACCCAGACCTTCAGATGTGTGAGCAGTTGTGACTGACGCCAGAGTCACGCAGCCACTGATGCTGACTCAGCCCTTAGAGCTGGGCCCCTAGGGCCACTGCTGGGAATGGCCAAGGAGGGCCGGGGCCTGGCGATGGCCAGCCTTCCGGAATTCCCGCACCTGGGGAAGGGAGTTCCAGCGTCAAAGGAAATTATTCAGCTCCAACTAGAGCTGGTTTTAGGGTCTAAAGCTCTCGATGGAGCCGCAGGTCAATCGCCCCTCAAAATGCTTCAATGATGGAGATGACTTCAGTGAGAGTCTGTCCTCCCCAGGGAAACTCTGTACTTAAAAAACAAATCACTTGGGGACTCCTGGGTGACTCAGTTGGCTAAGCGTCCGACTTCGGCCCAGGTCACGATCCCGCACTTCGAGGGTTCGAGGCCCGCGTCAGGCTCTGTGCTGACAGCTCAGAGCCTGGAACCTGTTTCAGATTCTGTGTCTCCCTCTCTCTCTCTCTCTGCCCCTCCCCTGCTCATGCTCTGTCTCTCCTCTCTCTCTCTCAGAAATACATTAAACATTAAAAAAAAGTTTTTTTGAATCATTCATCCGTTTTTTCCCTGTAAATCTACAAATAAAGACCATGTTCATCAGATCAGCTGATCAGGGGAGCCCAGGCTTGCTCACAGACACCACTCCCCGGAGACTCACTAATTCCAGAACATCATTGTTGCACGCAGCAAGGGGCGGAGCGGAGGGGGGGTGGTCCTTGTTTTTCAGATGAGGACAGTAATGNGCCACCCAGGCTCTCCCTTGCTCTGCCCTGCAGCCTAGCCTGCCCAGTGCTCACTGAGAGGGACAGGTGAGCACACTCAGTCCCCAGGGCCCATGTCTCTGTGCGGAGACTTGCCCTCACATTTAATTCGTGCCAGGGGAGAAATGAAGCGGCCGTCTGCTGGTTTCTCTCCCCATCCGCCAACTTGTTATTTCAAGATTGTTCATGGGGCGCCTGGGTGGCTTAGTCGGTTAAGCGTCCGACTTTCGCTTAGGTCATGATCTCGCGGTTCGTGGGTTCGAGCCCCGTGTCGGGNTCTATGGAACAGTTGGTTTCATACTACAATGAACACCCACAGGCCGCTACCTGTTGGAATCATTTGTTCACATTTTGTTACATTTGTTTGACTCTTTTTCCTCTCTCTATTCATAGGCACTTTTTTTTCTCCTTGAACCACAGGGGACCCAGTTGCCGACACCCTGATATTTCACCGCTGAACACTTCAGCACTTAAGTCCTAAGGAGAAAGATCTCCTTGGAAATCCTAATCTCTTATCGCACCTATCGAAATTAACAACGCCTTTTTAACACCGAGGCTCTCGATTCAGTGCCGTTCAGTGCGTGGTCAGCATCCTGGGGCCAGACCTTCTGTATCCCATCCGCAGCGAGCTGAATCACAAAACTGAGAGCAGGCTTTTAGAAACCTACATAGCAATTTCGCCGGGAGATTTCAGGTCTGTTCAGTTTAGTCAAAAGATCTGAGCTTCCATTTTATACTTTTTTAATTTTCTTTTTCAAGAAATTCACTTTTATTATATTTTCTGAAAGCATCGGTCTGAGTTCCGCTGAAAAACAACAACAACTAAAACCTGGCCCTTCACCACATAGTTTGAGAAGCACTAATTCCCAGGGAAATTTTCAAATTTTCCCCAATTGTCTCAAAATGTCTTCGGTAGTTTTTTTTTTTTTTTTGATCCAGGATCCGGTTGAGGGTTACACTCTCCCTCTGGTTGTCGTGAGGTGTGCAGGCTTGCTGAGCAGACGATGGGTCATCTTCCTACTTCTCCTTGGACATTGAGAGTGTGCCCAGGTTAGAGTCAGTAGTTTCAATATTTGGGGACCTGTTTCAGGGAGGGTCTGAGCTCCCCGGGGCCTGGAGAAATTACTGTTCATAAAGCTGTAACCATGTAAGCCCGATGATCAGACAAATCTGTATTTTGATGACAGGAAAAAATTATACACCATATCTGTGGCATTTGGGCAGAGTCACACTGCATAACCTGTGTTTGTTGTAAATATCAGCCTCACAAGAAATTTGTGATGTTCTGATGTCATAGATGATAATCAGGAAAACCATAACAACGTGGTTTATGCAGTGCTTAGGGTTTGGCTACACTCCTTTGCACACGAATTGGAAATTGTCAGGTTTGGCTCAAGGTTAGATCTCAGCCAGTAAGTGGTGTACCTAGTATGGATTTAGGGAGTCCTCAGCTAGGAAGTAACATGCATTTATCTAAATTTATTCCCACTGGGGCGCCTGGGTGGCTCAGTCGGTTAAGCATCCAACTTCAGCTCGGGTCATGATCTCGCAGTCCGTGAGTTCGAGCCCCGTGTTGGGCTCTGTGCTGACAGCTCGGAGCCTGGAGCCTGTTTCAGATTCTGTGCCTCCCTCTCTCTCTCTGTTCTTCCACTCACACACGCTCTCTGTCTCTCAAAAATAAAGATTAAAAATAAATAAATACATCAATAAATGTATTTCCAATGAAGAGGAATATTTGATGTGATTGATATAAGGCAGGCTACAAGTAACTACTATTTATTGTTGCATATGTAAAGTATTCACAGTGTGCCGGGTACCCAGCAGGCACTTGGAGCACATACCCCAGGGCCCCCCACCCCAGGCTGGCTTCATGGCTGTGATCGGAGCAGTTAGAAGGACTCTGTGCTGGTTTGATACTCTGAAATTGCTAATAATTTTAAACAACATATCCTGTGTTTGCATTTTGCACTGCATCCTGCAAATGACGTAGCCAGACCCATTCTCGTGCCTACAAATCTATTTGACCCGCTTTTGATTTTAATACCAGATGAGGTGCAAGCTTGGGCTCCCCCCATACTGACAGGTCACACCTCGCACTCAGACTGACTTCTGCTTTAAGCCGTCTCCAGTATCAGAGAATCACATTCACCTGCACTTAGATACAGCCCCAAAGTTCAAGGGAGATGCAGCTGTGTGTGTGCGCGCACTCGCGGGTGCGTGGAGGGGGATTCCCACCAGCAGTTGCCATTGGGGACAAGAGCCAGTGCGTAAATGCTCTCGGCCCCTGCTCTTGGGACACACAGTTCTGAAGCACATTCTGTATACTTTGCGAAACTCCCAGGACCAGGACGATCGAGCCCCTGATGCCCGTTTCCCCTCCCTATACCCTCACTCCCGCTTCTGAGATCACGTCCCAAATAAATCCCCTTCACCCAAGACCTCGTCTGAGGTTCTGCTTCTGGGGAAGCCCATGCTGAGACGGTCTGAATGGCGAGAGTTCCGTGACTACGCGTCTGTAAAGAAGCGAGCACTTGGCTCATACGACTGTTGACAGGACTTGATGAGATCAATTCTGGACACATCTGGTTCAGAGCCTGGCATATAATGGGAGCTCAGCGAGTGGTAGATGCCGTTGGTATAATTCCTCTCATACCTACCCGGTTTCTCCCTCAGCAGAACTCGCAGGAAAGGTAACATTGACAGGGATGGACCACAAACGAGGCGGCTTGAAGCTCCTGGAATTTGTTCTCTGAGTCCTGGAGGCCAGGGCTGAAATCAAGGTGTTGGCACAGCCAGGCTCTCTCGGAAGGCTCGAGAGGAGCCTTCCTTCCTTCCTTACCTCTTCCAGCTTCTGGTAATTGGCCACCCTCAGGGTCACCCCAGTCTCTACCTCGGTCTCCCTGTGTGTCTGTATCTCTATCTCTGCTTTCTCTTCTTATAAGGCCACCGCCAGCCATTGGGGCAGGGCCCACCCTCATCCAAGATGACTTCATCTGAACTTGGGTCTATCTGCAAAGGCCCTATTTCAACGTAAGAAAATTCACGGGTGGCAGGGGTTAGGACTTGCCCAGTCAGTGGAGGGGATGCCACTCTACCCGATTCAGAGGGAGAGCAGATAGATGCAAAATGTGTGGGTCCAGGGCTTGCTTTTCCTGGGATAAACTGGCAGAGGAAAGCAAGCCGAGGCCAAAGGATAATCTGGTCTTCTGGTATCATTCCACATATCACCTTAAATGGCATTTCACCTTTATGTCCCTGCGAGGAAGGCAGATTTCCCGGGTGCTTGGCAGCCGGGGTTTGACACGGCCTTTCGTAGGTGGGCCAAGAACTTCACTTCTGATAGAGGCCGTTCTCCCACCTGGGCTTTTCCCACGTAGCTATTTATAAACAGCCACCCGTGTTAATGATTGATACATGTAAACCACTTCCTAAGCACCTTATTCGTGCCAGGCTCCTGTGTCAGGCACTAGAGCGATAAAGACCTGAGCACAGACCCTGCCTTGAAGAGCTCCGGTGTGCCCTCACCAGGAGGAAAACTCACAAAGTCATGCCTTGAGCACTGACTGAATGCCTACTGTATGCAGAGCGTGAACAGGGGTCTGAGATTTTTGCTTTCTCTATGTCTGCAGCTCAAATGCCCTCTGCAGAGAGTGTCTCCAGGGAAAACATAGACACTGGAGCCACAGCTGAGAATCACCGTAGCTCAGTGAGACTGGAAGCCGGATTCCTACCTTCACTCGCCTTTCTACTATCCACGTGGTTTGGGGTAGATCAGGTCCCTCTCTGGGCCTCCTTCTCCTCCCCTGTGAAAAGGAGCACATGAAATGAGATGATTGTGCAGGGCTCAACGACTTGTGTATCATTATAGTCAACAGAGTCCACAGAGACATTTATTAAGCACTTACTGTGTGCCAGGAACAGCACTGGGTCCTTGTCGGGCATTATTTCATTCATCTTCACCACGTCCTTGTGAGGCGCGCATGTTAAGTATTCTCATTTTACAGACTGAGAAACTAAGGCACAGAGTGATGAAGTCCATTTCCATAGGTCATAGAGAATTAGCGGTTAGAGCTGGGGTTTCAACTCAAGCAGTCTGACCCCATGACCAAGCCCTTACCTAGCGTGCTGTGCCACCTTCCTGCACTGGCGTCCCCGTGTTTGTGGTGCTCGGAGGCCCCCGAAAGGGAGCAGCAGCCGGCCAGGTGAGCGTAGCGAGAGACGTCTTTGAGAGCCTTGAGCTGGCAGAGAGTAGAGGCAAAGCCTTTGCCCACTTTCCTTTTTGGGTCTTTCCCACCCGTACCTGCGGCGCGTTACACTGAGAGCAGATGACTGTGTCCGTCCTTCAGTGGAATGTCGTTCTCTGGAGCGTGTTTTTCCCAATGGACACCATACACTTCTTTCTGGTAGGTTCCCCTCTCTGCGCTAGCTGCTGGGAAGCTCAGACCCCAAATGTGAACTAATTCCAGTGATTGGAGAGAACCTCACAGGATGTTTTTTACCTACTCTCCTTACCTCCGCATTCACCTCACCACGTACGTATTCTTTTCCTTTCATTCCGGCGTGCCGGGTGTCTTCCACGTTCCCTCCCAATCCATCCGCATCCCCTTCTACCCTGCTCTCGGCCTGGAGAGGCTGACCCAGGTGCATTGCACCCACGTTCACCCGCCCACTGGTTTCCGATCAGGTGTGATCCGTGGGGAGCCACAGTCCACCAGAGGGAGGGAGGAAAGCGAGGCCAGTGTATTTATTCCCCTGGCCCCCCTTCCTGCCTCCTACAGCCGCGCGGCATGAGGTTGCCTTGGGCTGACTCTGCCTTTCTGGCAAAAGTCATTCCCTCTGTTCCTTTGTAAAATGTATTAAAAGATACAGGTCACATACCATCAATTACAACACTGTCACATAGGTCGCTTCAGAGGTTTTAGAGTGTATTGCAGCCATAACCCACTATCTAGTCCCAGGACCTGTTCATCGCCCCAAAAAGAAACCTGGAGCCTGCTGGCGGTCACTCCTCATAGCCCCTACCCCAGCCCTGGCAGCCACAAATCTACCTTCCATGTCTGTGGATTTGCCTATTCTGCATGTTTCCTACACGTGGACTCGTAATACCCCACACGGCCTTTCGTCTGGCTTCTTTCACTTTGCATCGTGTTTTCAAGTTCATCCGCGCGATAGCAGGTATCAGCGCACCTTTCCTTCAGCCTTCCTGGTGACACTCCACACCCTTTCTGGGTTCTAGTAACTTCTTCCTTCCCTTGCCCTTTGGACCCAGAGGTGGTGAGGGCTCTGCTGTGATGAGTCCCGGGTTGCTGCACTGTCTCTAGGGCTTTCCTGTGCCCACCATCTTATAATTACACTCTCCTCAAATTATCCTGTTTGAAGTGTGTTTTTTTGTCCTGTCGGGACTCTGGCTAACATCCAGCCTTCCGGTACACTGCTTCTTTTTTGTATGAATTTCTACAGTACGGCTCACATACTCTCTAATAATGAGTTGGGATAGAAATGAACACATGAGGGGGGCCTGGGTGGCTCCATTGGTTGGGCGTCCCAACTCCGGCTCAGGTCCTGATCTCGCAGTTCCTGAGTTCCAGCCCTGCATCGGACTCTGTGCTGACATCTTTGAGCCTGGAGTCTGCTTCAGATTCTATGTCTCCCTCTCTCTCTCTTTCTGCGCCCCCCCCTCCATGCTCTGTTTCTCTCTCTCTCTAAAATAAATAAACATAAATTTAAAAATTAAAAAAGAAGAATGAATACATGATAGGTTTGCTGAGAACATGAAACGTGATGGGTGGCTCTTCCTTAGAGCCCTTGCATGTTACCAAATCACTGAATGATTTCGGGAATTCTTGGGGGGAACTTGCCCCTTCCAACCCTCCTGTTTCTGGAAATACCCATCAGGGAAAGCCTGGACTTGGCTGCATTTTGGAAGGAACTGCATTCTCTTGCGTCCAGTAATGTGGGTAGAGCTCCCAGTGATTGGCCAGACTGAAAAGTGGCCATAACTTTAAACTTCACATGAAGATACACATGGGAAATGTGTGAAACCCTAATTTTAAAAAGAGGGCTCCTTGGGAGGAATGTGAGGAGCCGACAGAGAGCCATTTTCTTCTTTTCATCTTGTCACCCTTGGTGCCTGGGAACAGACTGTCCAGCCTCTGCCTACTCATGAGGATTCTAAACAGAGTTTTCAATAAATTTCATTTATTAACAAGGAACTGCTCTATTTAAAAAAAAAGAAAAGAAAAGAATACCATTTGCAAATAACCTCTTATTACTTAAGGCTTTGATTTTTCTGCATTATGGAGAAGCTGTCGGGAAGGGGCAGGGAGACAATGGGGCCCGTGTGCAGGGTTTTCTTGGGCCTGTCACTCAAGCCTGAGGGCTTCTTTCTGGAGCAATCTTTGATGTGAATGCTCAAAATGCCCCAAATCCAATTGCAATTTAAATCTTAATGATAAAACTCAGGGGCCGGGCAAGGCCCCTTTTCCTGTTTAGAACAGGAAAGGGATACTGAGCTCCCAATAAAATAGACTTGGTAGGAGAAGAAAGTCAAGGTCAGCATTGCCCAGCTCCCAGAAATGTTACCTTCCAAGACAGCATTGAGCTGCTACCATGACAAGGCAAACGCAAATGTCTTGTTTAATCTTTCATCTACATTGTTTGGGGAAAGTTGAGGGCCAGACAAAGGTGGCTAGAAGCAAAGAGAAGTGGCCCACTTTCCTGGGTGAGCATTTCAACTGGTGCAACATTTCTGGAAGAAGTTTTGGCAATTTGTACTATAAGACTAAAAAAAAAAAAAAAGGCCAGCAAGCATATGGAAAGTTGCTCAACATCAGTAAACATTAAAGAAATACAGGGGCACCTGGGTGGCTCTGTCGGTTAAGCGTCCGACTTCTGCTCAGGTCATGATCTTACAGTTTGTGAGTTCGAGGCCCGCGTCGAACAGTCTGCTGACAGGCTGGAGCTGCTTCGGATTCTGTGTCTCCCTCTCTCTCTGCTCCTCCCCTGCTCATGCTCTGTCTCTCTCTCAAAAATAAGCATTAAAGAAAAAAATTAAAAACAAAACAACATACAAATCAAACCACAGTGAGCAATCGCCTCACACCTATCAGGATGACCACTCTTGACAGAACAGAGCACAACAAGTGTTGTCGAGGGTGTGGAGAATCTGGAACCTCGTGCACTGTTGGCGGGGATCCAAAGTGGTGTGTGCGGCCTCAGCGGAGAACAGTACGGAGGCTCCTTGAAAAATTAAGTATAGATCTCCCGTACATCCACTAGTTCCACTTCTGGAATTGAAAGCAAGGTCTTGAAGAGATATTTGCACACTTGTGTCTTTGTATTTATTGCAGCGTGATTCACAATAGCCAAAGGGTGGAAACAACCCAGTTGTCCACTGATGGATGAGTGGATGAGCAACATGTTGTCCGTCCATGCAATGGAAAATCAACCAATAAAACAGAAGGAAATTGTGACACGGGCTACAGCGCGGATGCACCTTGAGGACATTATGCTGAGGGAAACAAGGCAAAAGGACAGATACTGTCTGATCGCACTCAAATGAGATACATAAAATAGCCAGAATCATGAGAACACTAGGGGAAAGGGGTTGGCCGAGGGCTGGAAAATCTGTGTCTAGTTTTGCAAGTTGAAAAAGTATTGGGGATCGCGTGCACGACAATGTGAATATACTTAACACTGCCAAACAGTACACTTAAAAATGGTTAACTTAAATGAAATAGTAGGTGTTTGTGAGCACCATTAAAAGTAAAATAAAAGTTTTGGGTGCCTGGGTGGCTCAGTCGGTTAAGCATTGGACTTCGGCTCAGGTCATGATCTCACAGTTCGTGGGTTCGAGCCCCGCGTCGGGCTCTGTGCTGACAGCTCGGAGCCCGGAGGCTGCTTCGGATTCTGTGCCTCCCTCTCTCTCTCTGCCTCTCCCCTGCTCACGCTCTGACTCTCTCTCTCTCTCTTTCAAAATAAATAAACATTGTCTGCGTTGGTGGTATAGTGGTGAGCATAGCTGCCTTCAAAATAAATAAACATTAAAAAAATTTTTAGGTGAAATAAAAGTTTTAAAAAGTCTCACAAATGTTTGAACCCTTTGTCTGAGAACCCCCATGTCTGGAAATGGATCCTGAGAAGCCCTCAGATCTCTTGCACCCGTTCTTTGTCACAGTGTGATATACGATAGGGAAAATAGAAGCAATCTAAATATTCGGCAATAGGGACAGGATAGACAAATTATTATAGATCATCCAAAGGAATACTCGGCAGCCAATAAGAATTTTGTCATAAAAGAATATTTAGTGGCAAAAAAAGAAGAATATGTAGTGGCATCAGAAAGTGAGCATGACCTACTAAGTCGAAAAAGCATAGCAGAAACTAGGATGATAGTGCGATCCTAACCGCAGCAATTCGGGCATATGTGCGGAGAATAAAGTCTGGAAGAAGATATATATCAGAATGTGAACAGGAGTCACCTTTGGGCATCAGGATTTGAGTTGACTTTTGTGTGTGTCTTTGTGTGTTTGTCTCTACTCCCCAAGATGAACATGCACCACTTTTGCGATCAGAAATAAGCAATGTTTAAAAAATGTTTACTTATTTTTGAGAGAGCACAAGAGGGGGAGGGGCAGGGAGAGGGGGTATAGAGGATCTGAAGTGGGCTTTGAGCTGTCAGCACAGAGCCGGATACGGGGCTTGAACTCACAAGCCACGAGATTATGACCCGAGCCGAAGTCAGAGGCTCAACCAACTGAGGAGCCACCCAGAAATAAGCAACTTTTAAGAAGAAGACAGAGAAGGAGAAGAATGGATTTCCAAACGGATTGTGCCACATTCTGGGAGGGGATGCTGGGGCAGTTGAGAATCTGCTTTTATTGACTGCGTCATGTAATATTTACACTTGTCTGTTAAAACAATTTTTTAAATGTTTATGTTTGAGAGAGGGAGAGTGAGAGCGCAAGCAGGGGAGGGGCAAAGAGAGAGGGAGACAGAGGATCCAAAGCAGCTCCGGGCTCTGAGCTGTCAGCAATGAGCCTGATATAGGGCTCGAATCCACAGACCGTGAGATCATGACCTGAGCCAAAGTTGGACGTTTAACCAGCTGAGCCGCCCAGATGTCCCTACACTTTTCTGTATAAAAATTTTCTGTATAAAAATATGTACACATTACTTTTACAATTAAGAAAGAATGAAGTCGAAGCCAGGCACAGTGACTGCTATCTTCTTTTCTGTTCCAAACCCACCAGATGTCTTTTCAGGATCATGGCTTAAAAGATAGCAAGTGCAAAAAGCACCTGCTAACAGTGCAGGCCTAGGGGCCCCTGTGACTGGCGCTGTCCGCTCTGTATGCTCCAGGCTGTTGGTGTGTCCTCTGCACACACAGGCCTGCTAGTGAGCTGACTGCCGGGGGTGGGGGAGGGGGCGCCTAGAGAGAGGACCTGACCCCTCCAAGCGAATGGCTGCGTGCCTCACATGGAAGAGGGCGCTGAGTGGGAGCTCTCTCGTACACTGGGTGCAGCTGCCCATTTTCAGAATCCAGACTGCACGGAGCAGCAAAGAACGCAGGCCGACGTTTCTCTTTTGACAAAGAAGGTGTTTGGGGTTTGGAGAGCCTCCCAAGTGCACAGAAGAAGCGTTTTATAGCATTCACGAACAATCGTATTCTCAACATACTTGAAGGAGAAGCCTGCTCCCTGCACTCAGTTGCCACCGGCTTTCCCTGTAGAGGAACAAACAGCCATAAGCCCAGAAGGACATCGCAGGAATTTTGGCTCTAACGAAACATGCTGGGCTCCTCTCGACGGAAATCAGAGAGAGGGAGGGGTCTGTTTTCAAATTGTCTAGGTGTTTAATTGGCTTCCATCAAGTTACTACTGTATTTTCTAAGTGGTTCTCCATTCTTGGGGCAAATTTACTTTGTCTTTCATTGAATAGTATGACATACGTGATACGTTATGAAAAATAAGTGTATTTTTCACGTTAGTATGAATTCCTCAAAAACCTCCAAAACGGTATATAAGATCCCATCACGTGACCGTGCCATAAATTATCCCTTTGGTTGCCATTGAAGTGTTGGCAACTTAATTAATATTAATGTGGCCACAATTAATATTTGTGTACCATTAAGCTTTGTTTGCATTCAGATTGTTTCCCTGGGACCAATTCCACAAGTGAAACCATTAGGTCGAAGGCATGCACAGTTTCCACTGTGTTTGTGTGTGTGTGTTTTGTCAAATTCTACTTTGTGTTGCTTGTATATATATTTTTTCCAGATGAAATGGCATTTCCTAATGATGAAAGAAATACCCATTCAATGTAAATGATTCCGGGAAAAGAAAGATACGAGGAAGTGAAAATTATCAGGCAAATCCATCGCAGAGAATTACTCTTACCATTCCTTCCAGATCTTTTGTTCTGTGCATACATAATAATACAATATATATTATAACTATCCGTGTTCATCTCTAACTTATTTTCCCTTAACCTATCACAGACATTTTGCTAGTAATTTAGCAGAGAGCTATATCAATCTTCTGGGCTGCGTAGAGGACCGCTGTATGGAGCGAGTTACACTTTATGAACCCAAGTTTGGACATTTTTAAGGCTTTGACTCCCATTATTCAAAGACTTTCTAAATGTCTTACCCTAATAATATCCACTCCATTGTCAGGGTGTGACAATCCCTCACACGCCCAGTGAAAACCATTTGCAATGTTCTACCATTTTTTTTACTGAGACGTTTCCACCAAAGAGTAGTGCCAAGAATCTTAAC
Source organism: Crocuta crocuta (assembly GCF_008692635.1). Lineage (NCBI taxonomy): Eukaryota > Metazoa > Chordata > Mammalia > Carnivora > Hyaenidae > Crocuta > Crocuta crocuta. The sequence goes on from NW_027529672.1 coordinate 1,929,985, forward strand.
CGGCAAGTTTAGAAATTTAGGCCGTTTCCTCTGAAAGAATGGAAAAGAATCACAGTGGCTTACCTACCACGGAAGCCGGCTTATTCCTGAATAGTAGGTTGAGAAGGGGTTAGAGAAGAGAGTGGCTTTCCAAAAATATAATTACGTATTTACAAAAGCTATAGCCACGTCTCTGAATTCAGATGGGGGTTTATTTACCATGATGCAAACTATCTGCGGGGAACACACCATACAGATATTCTAATTTACTCAATCTAAGCATCACGGTTCTTGTAGTTAACAGAGTGCTGTTCTAACAGTCTGATGATGGACTCTGCCCAGAAGGCCAGTCTCACAAGAGGCAGGAAGCCTCCTAAGTACACAGGACTTTCAGCACAGCCTGGAAATTGAGATGTTGGGGGTCAGATCAGGAGACACATGGAGCTGCGCCATGCGCCCGGGCTGAGGGCACGTCCCATACCAACGGTGTGCACCCACCAAAGGCAAGCATCCTTTGCTCCGCCTGTAAGAAGAGACGGATATTGGGGCACCCCAGCTCACATCTCTGCAGCGGCCAAGTTCAGGGCCAGAGGGGCCTCGGATCACCTGCTGTTGCTGGCATTTGGGGCCAGGTGTGAGACCTCTGTCTACATTGCCTCAGGGGATCGAGCTGCCCCAGGAGAGAGTGGGGTTGCAGTGGGAGGGATTTAGGGGGGCTTGGGAGCTCTAGAGGTGTCCCAGCATCTCACTTCAAGGGCCAGAAGGTTGGGTTTGATCTGTGCACTTCCTGACCCTCCTTCTTTTGCAGGAGTTGTGCTCAGGAGAAAACACTGTCTCGTGGGCACGGCACACTCTGTTCTTGGTCAGGTGGGTGAGGTCCTGGGAGGAGGGACACCAGGCCACATGGCAACATCCGGGAGTGAGAAGCATCAGCAAGTCATAGTTTTCTCGTATACACGGACCACGGTTTTCCTGGGGCCTTTACTTTTTCTATTCTGTTTTGTGGGAAGGAAGACCGGCCTTCCAAAGAAAGTTCTTTGGAGCAGTAGTCATTGTCCTGAGCATCACTGGTGAAGAGCAAGAACGGGCCAAACCAATGGACTCTTGCTTTGATTCACGAGCCTGAGCTTCTCTCTGTCTCTCTGTGTCTACACACACACACACACACACCACCGGGTCTTGCCCGATGCAGTCTGCAGGCAGCTCTGAGTAGACCTGGCCCCCAAGCCAGTGCCGGCGCTGGGCAGTCCGTCTCTCTGAGCCGCAGCTTCCTTGCTCTGTCCCGGTGCACAGCCCACAGGGTTGTCATGGGGATCGGATGAGCCGGGAACGGGCAAGAGTGTGGCAGAGAGCCACACGCAGGTGTTCGGCAGAGGGGGCTGGGTCTGATCCCGAGGTCTGCAAGCGGAACCGACTGTAGGGATGTCAGTGTCTGGGTCCCTCCGGGACCCGATCAGCCGGTGCCTGGAAAGCCCAGCAAGGCTCAGGAGGCGGCCACACCGCCTGCAGCCGGCCCCTGAGCTCCAAGATGGCCGCCCAGCAGGCTGGCCTGGTGCTGCGCTAACTAAATGCCTGTTGAATGAAGGGAGGAAGACATGAGCCCATGATTGAAGGGAGGAAGCAGCTCTGAAGCTGAAACGCAGCTGACGTGAGTCCAGCACGGTGGGCCCGTTTCCAGGTCCCACGCCTACAGTCTCAGCGTCTCCTCCCAGGGCTGTCTCTGTGGATCTGGAAAGCTGGTCCCCTCTCTCCCCCTCTCTTCCCTCCCCTCAACTTCTCGCCCTCTTGGTCTCCAGTCTCCCCCATTTTCCATCTGTTGAACTCCTACGCATCTGACAGGACTCGGTCAGATGACCCCTCTGCTGGGAGGTTTGCCTGCCCCCTTGGGGCTTTCCAGGGTCACCACAGCACTGTGCCCATCCCTACCTTGAGCCTGGGAGCTTTGGGGTTAGATTTTGTCTTCACCCGTCTTCGTATGGGCATCCTGTCCAGGGTCCGTCGTCTCTAACGGGTGTCCTATGTGCTTGGTGAATGGCAGAATGTCACAGAGTGCCAAGCTTTTGAAAGCAGACTCGCCCCATTTTGCACTTGAACCCAATACCCCAGGATTCATTAAAGTTCCCAGTGCCTTGAAACTGCAAACAAACAAACAAAAAACCCCCCCATGGCATATGGTTCTGCTCTGTGGTTAGTTTCCAGGGGCTTCTAGATGACTGGCAGCCTACGGGACCCCACACTAGCACCAGAAGACAATGGAGCAACCTCCTGATGGATCATCAAGAAGAAAATCTAATAAAGAAATGCAAATCTCTTTAACCAGAGACAAAATGCTTGTGCCCTCAAAGGGGGTTTGCCTTCCAGAAATAATGCGAAAATAGCCAGGATCAAGCATTTGGCGTTAAAAAAAATTTTTTTTTTTTCTGAGAGAGAAAGAAAGAGAGACAGCATGAACAGGGGAGGGTCAGAGAGAGAGGAAGACACAGAATCCAAAGACAGGCTCCAGGCTCTGAGCTGTCAGCACAGAGCCCGATGCAGGGCTCATACCCACGAACCGTGAGATCATGACCGGAGCCGAAGTCAGACTCTTAACCAACTGAGCCACCCAGGCGCCCCACACACTTGGCTTTGTAAAGCCGTCCTTGTGGGCTGTTCCTCCCAGGCAGCAGGGTTGTGAGCAGGGAGTAGAATCCTACCTTCTTCGACTGTTCTCTTTTTCACCCTTGGTGCTGGAAATTTCCACCTTTGTCTCACCAAACATTGGCCAACCCAGAGGATAGAAAGCGAAGGTCAGGTTCCTCTCGCCCAAGGAGCCAGTGCCTGGAGGAGGCGGCACAGGAGAGGGTCAGTGCAGTCCCCCCAAAGGCTCAGAGATACTCCCAGGGGGTGCTCCACCCCTTGGAAGAACGGTGACATTCCAGGGGAATTTGGAAGTGAGCAGGCCTGAGGACCCCCTTCCCAAACCGGAGGAGTTAACTAGTGGCTGACTGGTCTTTCCTGTCACTCTCGGGCCAACTCCAGGTACCTCCTGCCTCTTTGTCCTTCACAGGTGTGTTCCAAAGAGAGTTCCAGATGGACTCTTACATGAGGGCAAGGACCCAGACTCCTTCCTTGTTCATTTTCTCATTCATTCATTCATTCATTCATTCATTCATTCATGTGCCAACCACGTATGGAACATGTGCCAAATTGGGCTTTGTGATGGGGCTCGGGGACTGTCACCGGCCCTGTCCTGAGGGGCTTCCAGACCGGAGGGGAGTCAGAGCTGGTCCCAGGAAGGGAAGGCCTGAGAGCTGTGGTGTCCAGAGGACGAGAGAGCTGGACCCAGGGAGGGGTGGTGGGGGGCAGTCAGGAAAGACAGTGCAGCCAACAGGGCATTAGGCCAGGGTCTACTATCATGGTTAAAATGAGGACACGTGGGCGCCTGGGTGGCTCAGTCGGTTACGTGTCCGACTTCACCCCAGGTCATGATCTCACAGTTCGTGGGTTCAAGCCCCGTGTCGGGCTCTGTGCTGACAGCTTGGAGCCTGGAGCCTGCTTTGGAGTCTTTGTCTCCCTCTCTCTTTCCGCCCCTCCCCTACTTGCACTCTCTCTCAGAAATAAATAAATATTTTAAAAAATTAAAATAAAATGAGGACACATGGCAATGTGTGTGCATGAGAGCGTGTGCATGAACATGCGTGTGCATCTTCATATGTGTATGTAGTGTGGACATAGGTGTATATGGATGTATAGGTGTGTGTGCGTGTATATGTGTGAATATATGTGTCTGAGCAGAGCAGTATGTCTGTGTATATATACATGTGTGTATAGGTGAGTTTGCACGCACATATGTGTACAAACATGCATTTATATATGTCTGTGTGTACCGGTATATATGTGTGTGGGGACACGTCAGCACGCACGTGGGTGTATGTCGTGTGCATGTACACACGCGTGCATGCATATGTGTAAATGGGAGGGCATACGAGGCAGAGGGACCACATACAACAGGAAACCATAGGATGGGGACAGAGATCAGCTAGATGGCCATTTGGGGGACCTTAGGGAATGGTGTGAGTTTGGGAATGGGTGGGGAGCCTCTGAGTTCCTCTCCTCCTTGAAGAACCCCCGAGGGACCAGGCGGCATCTCTGGAGGTATCACCCAAGCTCTGAGTAAGGCGGTGACACCCAGCCCCCAACGCCAGCCCCCACATCTGAGGGCGGCCCCACAGCAGCCGGCCAAGAACCAGCTGCCGGCAGGTGCATTTCAGAAGGTGAGGGCGAGCCCAGGGAGACCGGTCGCCGGCCCTCCAATCTGGGTGGGCTTCAGGGGAACAGCCTGGAGGAGACAAAGGAGGGGGTCTCGCCCCTTACCTCCTGATTTCTCCTTCCTGCTCTCCCATTTCCGCGCGTCTGTCCTGAACAGTTAACTACTCCAGCCACTGGTCCGTGCTGCACGCTGCTGTGCGGCTGCCTGGGGTTCCCACGGCAGCAAAGACTGCAGCTCAGGTGACCCTGGTGTAGGGGAGGCACGGCCTCCCACGGAGACCTCGGCACATCTGGCTTCTGCTGCTGAACCCAACACAGNGAAACAAAAAAGGGCCTGGATTTTGAACAAACCTTTTTTGTGGGAATGATTTTTATGTTGGGAACATAAATACTTGAGAAGTATTTGTGGGCTCAATATTGCACACAATTAATTGTACTTACAAATGCCTCCTTGAGGGCACAATTAGTCACTAGCAACTCATTCTAGAGGTGCCAGAGGCTAATTGTACCCCCAAGTGAGAAGTTTCAGGTGTAATTAATTATTCTTTAATTATTAAATTTATTATTCATTGGTTGGATGCACAAAGTTGTGCTCAGATGAACTTGCTGGGGAAGGAGGGCTGGAATGAAGGGGCTTGTGTGCCTCTCCCTCCCCCCGCACTCTCCCCCCCCGTGCAGACTGCAGCCGAGGAGACCGTGAAATAAAGGGTTCTCTGGTGGCCGGGCTCAGCATGGGAAATTCCTCAAGTGACAGTAAAGAGCCGGCTGAGTTGGGTGGGCAGCTGAGGGCCCCTGGGTCAGGCAGAGGGAAAGGTTGGGGTCTGAAGTCATCCGGGCCTGGCTCAGCCCACACTCCTCCCCGAGCCTCACCTCCAGAGCAGACTAGTAAGTGCTGACCACCCTCCTGCACCCTGCAAATTCAGGAAGTGAGGTTTCTGCAGACGTCAACTTCCCTGAGAAGCGATGCTATAGGAGATCACAGGAAAGTCCTCTGGAGCCAGACCTAGCCGTTTAGGAGCCCAGATATAAACATCAGCTGTGTGACCTTGGACGGGCCATTTAATCTCTCTGGGCCTCAGTTTTCTTATCTGTAATATGAGAATTCATAATAGCAACCGGCTTCACCAGATTGTGAGGATTGAATGAATTAGCATGTATAAAGAAGTGCCTATCGGAGCTCCTGGGTGGCTCAGTCGGTTGGGCATCCGATGTCGGCTCGGGTCATGATCTCACGGTTTGTGAGTTCGAGCCCCGCGTCAGGCTCTGTGCTGACAGCTCAGAGCCTGGAGCCTGCTTCGGATTCTGAGTCTCATTCTCTCTCTGCCCCTCCCCCACTTGTGCTCTATCTCTCTCTGTCTCTCAAAAATAAGTAAATGTAAAAAAAAAAAAGTGCTTATCCACAGTAAATGTTACCAAGGGATTGCTCTTATATCTCTTGCATCCTTCATGGCCACAAAACCTGTTTCCAAAGGAAAAACCACTGCACAAATGATACCCCCCCCAACTTTATGTAAAATGCTCTCTGTTTATGCTGAGTTCTGAATCAGGGAGAATATCTTTTTTTTTTTTTAAGGTTTTATTTTTAAGTAATCTCTACACCCAACGTGGGGCTCAAACCTACAGCCCTGAGATCAAGAGTCACACGCTCCAGCAGCTGAGCCAGCCAGGCGTCCAGAATATCTATCTTTTGCAGCCAACACAGGAACCGCCTCATTAAAATGTTCAGGTTATTTCTATCTGCTTGATGAAATTACGAGTGGTCTTTTGTCTTTCTTCAGTCTTGTTCACTTTTTTTGTAAAGGTTTCCTTAGTTTTATTTTTAAAACATGCAAAAGGCTAAAACACAAGAGAAGAATGCGTGCTTCCAGGCACCTGTTTCCGTCTGCGGGCAGATCTGCACGACCGCCTGTGCTGTCCTGGGGTCTCGCCCCAGCTCCTGCCCCTCACCTCGCCCACCCTCCAGGGATGAGCGGTCACTTTCCCCAGCTCTCCCAGGCTCTCTGTCCCGGGCGGCTCGCACACACTCTCTGCTTCCTGCTTAGCCCTGCTCTGCCCGTCTGTCCCCATGCTGTGAACAGCCGGAGGCCGGGGTCCCTCTCTGCATCCCACCAGCTCCCCCCCAGGGGCCCGGCCAGCATCTCAGCCACCCACTCCCTGCACCTGAATACTAGGAGGGCTTTCATTTGACTTTATGTTTTATTAGACCAAAAATTCAGAGAAGCATCTTCCCAGCATCCCGCCTGCCCCCAGCTCCGAGCTTCCCATGGACATGAATTTGGTGTGCAACTTTCCCATTCGTTTGTAGTGATTTTACTTCCTATGTGTGCATCTGTAAATAATTTATAGTGTTTTGTGTGTTTTTAACACGCTCCTCAATGATATCTTTCTGCAACACGATTTCTTTTTCCCCACTCAGCCAGCTGGCTCTGCGCTCTGTCCACAGAGATGCGTGCAGGCCCTGGTCTGTGGATGGGCCGGGTGAGCGAGGCCCCGGGGCACCTGCAGACTGAGATGAAAGAGGCCTAGAGCCAGGGAACTGTCCCCCTTGACCACCTCTGTGTCACATCAGGCACCTCTAGTTGCAACAACAGAAGCCGGTACCCAGCTAATTTAAGCAGAAAAGAAACTTTGAAAGGCCACCAGGTAGCATAAGTTATTATGACTATTTTTAAATGTTTTATTTATTTTTGAGAGAGAGAGTGTGAGCAGGGGAGGGGCGGGGAAGGGGGGACAGAGGCTCTGCCCTGACACCAGGGAGCCCGGACGCGAGGCTCGAACTCATGAACCGAACCGTAAGATCATGACCTGAGCAGAAGTGGGACGCTCAGCGGATTGAGCCACCCAGGCGCCCCAGGGCAGCACACATGACAGCAGGGAGAGCTAAGAACAGTCACAGGCAGTAACAGGGCAGTTCCGGGAGTCTCGGGGACAGGAGCTAAACCCCTACCTTGTCATGAAGCCACCGGAATGAATGTCCTCTGGCTGAGGGCATCGTTTTGCTCTTTGTCATTTCACTCAAGACTCAAGGTCCCTGAGAACAAACTGCACTCCATCTGGCTTAAGCAAAGACAGACTATGTGGCTTTCAAAACTAGAGTCCACCGTTCAGAAGTAGAGCCGGCTTCAGGCCCAGATGAGGTCACCAGGACTTGGCCTCTCCCATGTCTCGGGGAGGGGAGGCCACTGGGGCTGGGTCGTGTCTCCTTGCGCTACCCTGGGGGAGGGGCAGGGCTCCTGCTGTAGCCTCCTGTGAGCTCAGCTTCCACCGTGGAAGGAAAAGGGTTGGCTTCCATCCTAGCCTTCCAGGGGAAAGACTCCCGGCCCGGTCAAGGCCCTGATGAGGTCATGCGTCCATTCTGAACAAACCACGGTGGCCAGGAGGGTGCAGTCTCACTGGCTCACACCTGCCCCCAGGCTCCCTCCAAGGAGTCCCGCCGAAGCACAGAGCTGATAGCTTCTCAAAGGGAGACTGGCTGTCTTACCCTGTAGATGCCCGGTTGGCCAAAAGACCATAAAGGCCACTCCGACAAGCAGACTCAAGAGAAGAGATATGAATAAAATAAAACAGGGCAGCAGGCCTGGCAGCTGGCCACCACAGGACTCGTCAGAGCCCGTGCTGGGAAAAGGAAGGACCCAAGAAGCAAATGTTGATCGACTACGTGATGGTCTGAATAAGCAGCTTTCTTTTTTAAAAAATAATTTTAAAAAATTAAAAAAAAATTTTTTTTAAATTTATTTCTGAGAGAGAGAGACAGCGTGAGCAGGGGAGGGTCAGAGAGAGGGAGACACAGAATCTGAAGCAGGCTCCAGGCTCTGAGCTGTCAGCACAGAGCCCAACGCGGGGCTTGAACCCATGAACCGCGAGATCATGACCTGAGCCAAAGTCCGATGCTCAACCGACTGAGCCACCCAGGCGCCCCAGAAGCCGCTTTCTTAAACACACCAGCACCAGTTCATGTGGCTCCCCAGTACCCCCTCACCCAACAACATAGGGGCCGGGGCACCCTACCACGTGCTTCTTTCCATCTTCCTTCCCTTCGATTACTGTCAAATGATGAACTTCAACCGCATACTACATTTTCCTGGGATCATCCCCTCAAATGAATTATGTGAATAATAAAGTTTCAATATTTTTCATTCGGCAATTAATCTTGGTGAGCACGAAACTTCATTTAACGTGCGGGTACGGTGGCTGGAAGCCATTAATCAGAGCGGCAAGGAAGCCAGCCAGGCGCCAGCTCAGGCTGGGCAGTGAGATGTAGGCACTTCTCAAAAACCAGGGGGTTCTCTGCAGTTGTGAGGCGTGTCTCACTTGAGGCGCAGCTGTCCCCAGGTGGCGCAGGCAGCCCGGCCCGCTGGCCCTTAATTTCAGATTCGATGTGGGAAAACCTCCTGATTTCACATCCACCAGAGTGTTTGTGGGAGGAAAGAGAGGCTGGGAAAACTAGTTCATAAACCCAAACCGGTCATTATTAGAGTGGCAAAAACACAGCGCTTATGCACTGAATAGTTTACGTTAAATTAAAAACCATAAGTTATCTCTGAGACGCTCCATTTAGTACATCTGAGGTTAAATATGGTTCAAAGCAGCTCTTTCAATTAAATTGTTCTTCCTTGGCTCTGGTAAAGTATATTAAACATAATTTCCTGAAAAGTAACAGAGATCATTACTCCGTTTGCAAATTGATACCATGTTATTAAAAATAGGAAATATTTGCAGGGGCATTTCAGATCACTCTATTTTTACTGAGGACCTGATACTGGCAGTGAGGATACATCTATCTGAAGCCCACATTTCTGGCTTCCCGGTCAAGGTCGGGGAAGGGAGTGTGTGGGCGGGGAGGGGACCCGGGAAGCATCATAACGAGCAGGCTGGGTGTGATGGGGCGTCCCTGGGCTAGTCCTGGGCACCCAGGAAAGAACTTTCCCTGAGTCCTGTGTCTTTCCATTCTGCACCCCGAGGTCGTCATTGCTGGAGAACTTGAGCCTGCTAAGCTTCGGGCTGTTTATTCATGTTCGACTTTATGGGTCGTCATTCCACTCACATAAATGGACTTTACGGCCTAGCTGGCTTTTATCTTCGTCTGTCCTACTGGAAAGGCCTGTAACATTACAAGTAGCGAGGCTGTCTCTTACCTCTGCTCCCAGGGTCACTGTTGCTGAATTATTTCAAGTTCATAAACCAAGCCGCTAAATGGCTTTTCCGAGGCTTGTTGTGACTCAGGTGGAGCGACCGGGGTTTGCAAGGCTCTGTTGCACGGGCCCCGGGCTGGACGGCCACCTTCCGGCGAGCTGGCTGGGGGGGACCTGAAGGCCCGAGGGAGATGCCAGCTGGCAGAGCCAGCTGAAGCCGGTGCCTCGTGGACGCAAGTCCTTGGTAAGGGGCAGAGTGTTTGCGAGCCAGGTGGGGTGTCGGGTCAAAGCCATCTGTCCGCGAAGGTGGGGTGTGATGCCCGGCCCGCCACGGGGGTGCGTTTCGTCCGAGGGAAATGCCCAGAGACACGAGGGGGGTGCGGATGTGTGGGGTTCCCGCTCGGACTCGGGGGAGGCTCTGGACTCAGTCCCGTCTTCTGCGTGGGGCTGTGGCGTGTCAGGGAAAACGCGACACATGCGAGAAAGCTCCTTGTGTGGGTGGCCTTCTCGAGGCGCCCGGGGGGCTCCGTCAATTGAGCGGCTGACTCTTGACTCCAGCTCTGGTTACGATCCGAGGGTTGTGGGATCCAGCCAGGGTGGAGCCTGCTTAAGACTCTCTCTCTCCCTCTCTCTCCCCCTCCGCACTCTCCCCTGCTGGTGCTCTCTCTCTAAAACAACAACCCAACGTGGGCTGATCTGGTGGGTTAAAAATGATACCTCATTCTTGCTTTGATTTGCACTTTTCCTGACTATTAGGGAGGCATAGTAACTTTCCTGGTGCAACATTTCCTGGTCATTTGTGTTTGTTTATGAATTGCCTTTTATGAATGTTTGTATTTTTCACCCACATTGTTATTGGGTTGTTCGTCTTTTTATTATTAAAGTGAAGCTTTTCTTCATATAATGGGATTACTAATCTGTGTCGTATATGTTGCAAATACCAGCTCTCCATCGGCTTCTCTTTTAACCAAGTTTATGGTTTATTTTTTCCTATAGTGATGCTCACTTTTTTCTCCAGAGAAATACTCATTCATGTGCAAGAAGCCAAGACACGGATGCCCATTGCGGCCTGTTATTAATAGTGAGATGTTGGAAAACCCCCTTATGTCCATCAATAAGGAACTAGTTACACAAACCACAGCACTATCCATGCTAACTATGGGGCTACCAGCTGCAGGAAAAAGACAAATGAGGCCAATATGTACATACTGATTGGGAACATTCTGTAAAGCAAATTGCATAGGAGTGTGTATGGGATGATACCACTTAAATAATAAAGTCCCAGTAGATTAAAAAACCCCAACTCTATATTTCTTTGCATGATATTTTTATAGGCATCAATTCATAAATGCACAGAAGTAGATCTGGAAGGATCTACGTCACGCAAATGCCGGTAGTTATTTTGGGGAGGAGCCTGGGATCAGAGGTGAGTACTTCCAGGGGACTTGAGTTGCATTATTTGTAGTATTATTATTATTATTGGTATTATTTCATCTGTGTTGTTTGACTATTTCCCAATGAGACTGTGTTATGGACTAAGTGCTTGTGTTTCCCCAAAGCCATCTGTTGAAAGGCAACGCCCGGTGTGAGGGTATCAGGAGGCGAGGCCTCTGGGAGGTGATTAGGTCGTGGGGGTGGAGCGCCGGCGAACGGGATTAGCGCCCTCCAAAGAACAGAACTTATGTTCACTGGTTTTTGTTTCTCCACCATGGGAGGATACAGTAAGAGGCCGGCAGTTGGCACCCTTGAGGGCTTGTCCCTGAACCTGAGCATGTTGGCACCTTGATCTTGGACTTCCAGCCTCCACAACGGAGTGAGATAGATGTCTGTTGTTAATAAACCACCCAGTCTATGGTACTTCGCTATAGCAGCCTGAGCTGACTCAGACAGACTGTATTTCTGTCTTACACGAAAAGCTGGCGTGTAACCCAGGCTCCGACAAATTCTGTGAGATCTGCAAGAAGGCTGGGCCCCCACTTTGACCCACCTGTTTCATCTCTGTTGAATCCACAGAGGCAACCCAGAGCCATGGGGAGAGGAGAGGAGAGGAGGAAGAGAGAGTGGGATATACTGGGCATCTCCTGTGGTGTCAGACCCTGAGTTAGGGTCTGTCCTTGTGTGGGCTGAGTTGAATTCGGCTCAGAGTTGAATTCAAATGTTGACCTTGCCCCTTAATTACCTGTGTGACCTTGGGGGAGACATTTAACCATTTAGCCTCTTTGGGCCTCAGTTTCTTCATCTATAAAGCGGGTGCTAACAGACTAGAGCAGCCTCAGGGAGCCCCCAGACCTAAGTAGGACAGAGAGCGTGAAAGGGTACACAGGCTTAGGGGGGAAGAACTGCTTTCTGATCACTCAGGTTACAGAGTAATAGTTCGATAGCTAGTCCTCGAAGGTAGCTGTCGGAAAATGTTGGTTATTCTCAGGGGAGGATGAAGCCTCAGCAGGAGCAGGGAGGTTTTCGAGGGTTTCACGGTCTTCCCCACCTGTGCCTTTGAACCTCTGATCCGCACGAGGCCTTTGGCAGCAGAAGCAATGTGGGTGCTATGGTTGGCATGGCGCGCATGGAGTTAAATCCACAAAAGGGCAACGAGGAAGGTTCCAAATGGAGAAGAGCCTCCAGAGGAAAAATTAAGACGAGAAGAGCCATCTATTTGGGGCCTGTCTTCCCTTTCTGGGACCATCTCCGAGGCGATTCGTCAGTGTCAAGGCTGGCGAGAAGGACCTGCAAAGATCAATTCCTCTGTGCAAGATAAATAGTTTAAAATAATTGTATGTATGTAAGGGGTTTGCCTCCTCATAATTGAAGAGAACAGAGGGAGTCAAGACTCTCTCATGGAGAGTGTCTTCTGTTCCGTGGCCCACAGTCTCCCATTTCATGCAGATTGGTTCACAGTTGGCAAAAAGCCAAGGAGCTTAATCACCCTCCAAAGTTTATTATGAATAACCCCCAAAGCTAATGGATCATCCTTAGCAAGAACATCATTCTGGTTATTCTCTCGTTTTGATAAATTGATCTATAACTTTGAATCCCGGTCCTTGAGAGAGCTGCAAGTCATGCTAGAAATCAGCAAACCCAGTAGATTTTTTTTTTTTTTTTGTCATTTTCACAAAGACCAAAGGACGATGCTTCTCGTTGAAGTGGGGTTGGGGTCCCACCTGCTCAGACCCCACTTCTCTGTCCTCCACGGTGACCCCACAGAGGCCCCTAGGGTGCCTCGTCAAAACACAAGTGCTTTAAAGAATAAGGAAATGATTGATCTCATCAAACTCCCCCATTTTCCAGATGAGGAAACTGAGGCCTAGAGAGAGGAAGTGATTTGACCATAGCCATACTCCAGGTAAGTGTGGTAGACATGTTTGGTTGCTCACTCAGCAGCCATTGCCCAGCTCCCTTTTTCTTGCCTGAAGAGCCCATCTCACATTAGAGGGGTTAAAAATGCCGGATTACTCACTCTCTCAACCTCTCTTCCGGCGAGAGTATGGGCACTGACTCAGTTCTGCCGACTCCTGGGAACGGCTTCCCTGCCTGGCAAAGAAGAAGCAAGCAAGGAGAAATTATCTTTCTTCGTGACTTCTGATGTGGCTGTGGTAAGGATGTGATGGCTGGAGCTGCAGCAGCTGCTTTGTAATCATGAAATCAAAACTCGAGGATGACCATTGTTATCTGGGGTCTCGCCAGGGAACATGGGCTACTCTGTGCGTTTACAGCAGGGGAGATTAATGCAGGGATTGCTCATATAGGTGACAGAAGAGCTGACAGGCCAAAGGCAGTGATGAGTCACTCTATTCCACCCCCATCCCCACCCCAGAGGTTAGCAATTGCAGGTCACTCCTAGGACTGGAAGGAGAGAGGAGAAAGGGGTGTTATGCAAGCTCAGAAGTTGGATTTGGGATCTAGAATTAAGGCAAAAGCCTCCTGAAAGGAGCTGGGGGGTAGGAAGGAGTTGTCGGGGGTGGGGCTTGAACACACCAGAGGTATGCCGGAAGACGTATGCCCTTGACTTTGCCCTCCACCTGCCCTCCAGTCCTCCCCCCGGCAGGGTCTTCCATGGGCCACACCGTCCCAGCATCCTGGGAATTACCGTTCCCTGAAACGCAAGCAGAGAGGGAATGGGTCCGAGATCAAACCGCAGTGACCCTGTCACCACGTGGAGGCTGTGAGGCCAGCCCCCGGCCGTCTGTGTCACGGACCAGTCTGCACCTCGCCTCCTGCTGGATTTCTCGGGCTGGGGAGACGAGAGGTCCGAGTTCTTAGAGCCACTTGGACTTGAGCAGACGCGATGCTTGCAGCTGAATCAGCCTCGTGTCGCAGCTGAATCTGAGCCAGAAGCCGCGTCTTTCCGCTTGGAGTCGCACTGGCCGCTCTGCCCGCCGAAGAGACACGGCAGAGGTCAGGAAGCCGACTGTGTTGTTCCCTTGCAGGGCACGGTGCCCACAGCTCCGGCGGAGGAGAGAAAGCGAGACTGTGAGCAGGTCAGAGCGTAACTCCGGACTCCAGTAGGCAGGGCCCCACGCCCCACATTCTCGAAAAGAAAACTCGCTCTGAGCCGCTCACAGCAGAGCTGGAAAAGCAGCGGGGGAGTGTGGTGGCCTCCAACCACTGACAGAGGGTGTCCTGGGGCCGAGCCTGGGATATCGGCCGCATGGGCCCCCCGGACCGGCGGTTTTCACACTTTGCTGAGACTTACAATCACACAGAAGTTCACAGAAGCTGGTGAACCCAAAGTGGGGTGGGGAGCCCCAAGCGCCCTCTCTTCGTCCTATACCATGGCCCCGAGGGTCTTCCCAGGACCCTGCGGAGCACGATTTGAAAACCACTGATTCAGCCCAGCCACGTCTGCTCGGAGCCGAGGAAACCGAGATCAGGTTCTTTCCTAGCCGGATGCAGGGACAGAGACCCTACTGAAGGTGGCCTGCGTGACGGGGCGGGGGGCTCACCGGCTCATCTGGTGCAGTTGGAATGGCCAGGGCACAGTTGTCCTCAGGGACGTCAAGTGTGACTGCAATCTCCTTCAGGGTCAAGAACGAGCTGCCACGGCCTTCAGGCTGACCTCTCTGGTTTCACCCAAGGACAGACTTCCAGGTGTCTCCTTCTCAGGCCGGGGCAAAGACTCCTGGGGATGCGCTCAGGCCCTGCACCCGCGGCTTGGCTCCCTCCCTCCCGCCGTCCGGGGAATGAGATGTCCAGTGGCCTGGCCTTGGCCACAGGCTCCCGCTGGGCCCCTGGGGAGCTGATACCAGAGCGTTTGCAGGCAGCAGAGTCATGGCCCCTGGGAAAGCAGGAGGCATGAGGCAAAGTCCCCCAGCCTGTACCTGTCCCAGGTTCCTCGCTGCCGCGAGAGGAGTCCGCTTCCGAAGGCCGGGACTGAGCCCGGGCTTGACCATTCACTTCCGTGTGACCTTGGCGGTCCTTGGTGTCCCCGGCTCCGAAAGAGGGAGAGCACTTCTCATAGCGCAGATTGCCGTGATCATCAAGCAAGGCGAGGAGTTGAGAGACGCCTGCTAACTAAGCCAAGGAGGAAAATCCACAGTTATAGGTTAGATTTTGCAATGGAGCCCCTGCCACCCAGCTTGGTAGTCTCGCCTCAGTGCCAGGCTTCTGGGTCCCCTCGCCGGTTTCTTCCCTAAGGCCCTTAGGGGATGGGAGAGGGGAGCAGCCAGCACAGACCCTTCCCCTCCAGGTAAGCCCCTCAACTCCCCGACTCACAGGCCTTCTGGAAACACCTCTTCCCTGAGATTCCAGTGCCGGTATCAAGCATCTTTATTTCTGGGGGCTGTGATTCTTATTTGGTTAAATAACACATTTAAAAAAATTGTTGTGATTCCATACTGAAGCTTCCCATATGGTTAATTGGAAGTGTTCTCACCAATATTGCAGGCTGTAAAAACTAATGAGGTAAATGGAAAATTTATCAAGTGCCACAGTTAGAAATTAACTTATTGCTTGATGCCGCGCTTATGACTAATGAAGTTCGGGGGGCTCTTCATACATAGAACAAAACACTGCGGTCGGCCAGTCCTTGACAATGGGGAGAAGCCTTCTACTTGCCCCTCTCCACCTCCCCGCTGTCAAATATCAGATGAATAGACAAATGGCCAGGCTAAGCCTAGGTCACCCAAACGCAGTATCTGCATTCAGTTAGGTAGTGTATCACCGATAATAATGATTGTCAGCATGTGTTGATGCCTTGTGCTGGTGATGTGTACGCCCTAACTTTCATGCCTCTCCCATCAGGGCTGTTGGCCTGATCACACGTAAATCACAGACGAGGAAACGGAGGCTCAGAGACATGAGGTCACACAGTCCTAAGTGGTGACACTTCATCCTCTGGTCTGATTCCAATATCCACATGCGTTCCACGTAGCAATTCATTCATTCATTCAATCCAATGACAAATGGGCACAGAGACCCTATGGAATCCCAGGCACCGAGTTCTCCTGGAGTCCCCGGGACGGAGCAGGGCGCTGGTGAAGGGTATGGATCCCAGTCGGGCTCTGTCTGCCACATGCTGGCTGTGGGGCTGGGCTGCACCTTCCAGCTGGCTCTCCAGACCCCCCACCCCCCTACTCTCTTCTGTGCCCTGGGGCGCTGGCCTCTATGGCCTGCATCCCTGGGCTCCCTTGCCCTCCGGCTTCTGGTCAACCTGAGCCTCTAGCAGACACTGCCCAGAGGTGACATTGTGGGGGGAGGGGGGGCTCTTCAGCTCTCTCCTTGTTGGTTGCACACCCTCCCTCCCCCCACTAGAGACCAAAGCGGCTCTCCAGAGGTTTTCTGCGTATAACTACTCCCTGCGGGTGCCCGAGGCCCTTACTCCTCTCTCCTTCAGACCTAGGGGCCCTCAGGGCTCCCTGAGGTCAGTAGCCTGAGAGGATGCACCGTCCCTTGTTGATTCCCTGAGATTTTGCCTCCACTTTTGTGAACTGCTCCTTATAACTCTTCTGCCAGGACCCCTTTCAGTGGTATCTGCCCACCCCGGATGCGACACAGCGACAGGGTGATTTTACTCAAGGGGTTGGCTTGGGTCACTGCCCTCACCTGGACATTGGGGGCAACACACTGCTGTCGTGAGGATTACAGAAACTAAGTCGTGTAAGGTGCTCAGCACAATGTTCAGGACATAGTAGGTGCTCAATAAATGCTAGCTCTCTGTAAGATACGGCTCAGTCCGGTAAGTGTCTGACTCAGCTCCGGTCCTGATCTCGCGGTTCCTGAATTCGAGCCCCGCTTCGGGCTCTGTGCTGACAGCAGGAAGCCTGCTTGGGACCTTCTGTCCCCCACTCTCTCTCTGCCCCTCCCCCACTCATGCTCTCTCTAAAAAATAAATACATGTTTAAAAAAATGAAATAAAAAAAAGACAGGGTCCTTTGTTGGACGCATGGAGTCCAGGCCTAGCTCAGCGCCCAGGACAGCCATGCGGGTGACCGGGAGCCTCCCTGCGGGACTCCGACCACAGCCCAGGGAGGACGGCACAGCGGGAAGGAAGCGGGGGTGGGCGTCTTCATCGCTGGCCGGCTGGGCCGGGAAGGGTCCCGAGGAGCTGCGGTTGGCCCAGGCCTGCACGCACACCCGTGGGGCACGGTGCTCCGCGCCGGGCCNAAAAAAAGAATTAGAGGCCTAGAGGCCCCCTGACCCCGAGAGCCATGGTAGTGACGGGGAGGATGAGGAGGATCTGGACCCCGGGGGGTGAGGAAAGCGCACGGGCAGGTGTTCGGGGGGGAGGGATGAGCCATGCCCGGCGTGGATGAGGTGCAGGCAGGGCAGGAGGGAGCAAGAAAGACGCTCGGGCTTCAGGGTGGAGGAGGCCTGCGGGGGGGGGAGACCGAGGACGGCGGTGCGCTCAGGCCTGCAGACGCGCAGCTCATTCTGTCCCATGTTGACGACGCTCTTCGTTTCCCGCCAGCTTTGCTCCATGGCTTCAGTGTGTTCTCCTTTCTCTCTTCAGAGGCTTGTTGCCAGCGCCGCCCACGGTCCCAGCCTGGTCCCCCAGTAGCAGGACTGCTCCTCTGACCTGGGGGACAGCGGAGCTGAAGCAGCCTTCGCCTTCAGAGACCAGGTCTTGGGTGGGCGTTGCATGGAGAGAGCAAGGGGTCTGGGGTCCGAGGCCCGGGTGTGGATCCTGTCCAGCTCCTTGGGGGACTGTGGGCAAGTTGCTTCCACTCTGAGCCCTGGGCCCCTAATCTGGGAAGCGATCCAGCAACGCCGGCCTCACCGAGATAATGCACACGATCAACTCGTCAACTGGACAGGTGGTGTCGATGGGAGACCATGATGTGGATTCAGAAATGGGTCACTGCTTTGGGCCCAGCCAGAGCAGGGGAGGAAGGAGGCCCTGGCTCTCTGCTTTCAGGTCGCGCTCGCAAGAGCCTCTGGAAGACGTGGGGCCCGGGCAGCGGGCTTACTGCCCCAGCATGCACGAGTCCTCCATGGGCAGGGCCCGGTTGGCAACCTGGGGTCAAAGGCTGGGGATCTCCTCAGGCAGAATTCATGATCTGCTCTGGGCCGCCTTGGCCCTCCCAGGAGCCCCTGCAAGCCCCCCAGGCTGACGTCAGTGTTGCCCTGTTGCAAGTTCATGCCTTGTGTGCCTGCTCTCCTCTCTCTAGTCCATTCTCTATGTCTCCAGCACATTCTCTCCACGGCCACCCCACACCCAGCTCCACTGGAGAACTGCTTGCCCTTCTTTCCTTTGCTTCTTTGAAACTCGGGCCCTCCCCCCACCTTCTCCTGCTCCCTCTGTGCCAGCCATCCTCCCTTCTCTGCCATCACCCCTGCAGTTCAGGGCCCTTCGCCTGTCGCCTGCATTTAGGAGAGTTGGTGGCCCCCTTTGGCTGACCGATACCGAACAACACCCCTCCCCTCTAAAGCTGCCACGTGAGGTATAGCCTCTCTCTGACCGTGGCTTTCACCCAGGGAAAGAACGTACTGAAGGCTGATGGCTGCTGTCACCGTTACACGGGGCGGGCCAGCCAAGTCACTCCCCAGTTCTCTGCTCTGGCCTGTGCCTGTGGAGCCCACGGTAGAAGGAGCCAGAAGCAGATCTCACCCCGGAGGCTCCTTGGGGCAGAGGCTGTGTCTGTGTCCTCAGAGGTCCAAGTACGGAGTCTGCCCATCTGGTGCTTCTTGTGTTTCTTGAGTGAATGAAACCAGATGGAGCCCTCATCTTCCGTTCGGCGAGTGTGTACTGAACGCAGCCTGTGTGCACGGTGCTGGGAACTCTA
The DNA here is from genome assembly GCF_008692635.1 of Crocuta crocuta. Taxonomy (NCBI): domain Eukaryota; kingdom Metazoa; phylum Chordata; class Mammalia; order Carnivora; family Hyaenidae; genus Crocuta; species Crocuta crocuta. The sequence continues at coordinate 1,948,562 of NW_027529672.1, forward strand.
TGCAAGCGAGGGAGACCCAGTCCCTGACCCTGGGGAGCTAACAGCTTTGAGGCAGAGCGAAAGCACACGCACATCGATCTACCACTGCGTCAGCGTGCACGAACACTAGTGCCCCTGGTCTCTGTCCGTCCCCCGAAGACGTGATTGTCATTGCCTCCTCCCTGGGCCATGCAGCTGCTCAGGACGATCTCCATGTGGTTGGCTCCCCCGCACTCCAGTCTTTCCAGCACATCGGGCTGGAGGAAGCTTCCTGAATGAAGCACCATGCACAGCATGGACCCTGCCAAGCTTCTGTGCCTCCCCATTATTTGTGAGTGAACCACAAGTCGCCCACTTACAATGGCCCTTTTTCTTTAAAAGAATATTTCTTTAAAAAAAACCTTTTTTTTAATCTTAGAGAGAGAGAGAGAGAGCGCGCGCACACGAGTGGGGTATAGGAGTAGAAGAGAGAGAAGGGGAGAGAATCTCAAGCAGGTGTGGAGCCCAACGTGGGGCTTGATCCCATGACCCCTAGGATCATGACCTGAGCCAAAATCAAGAGTTGGGTGCTCAACTGAGCCCCCCAGGGGCCCCATAAAGGCCCCTTTAAAGGCCCTTCTTGTTTGTCCCGTCCACCGTGTACCCCTTTGTCACACAGCCCCACAGGACACCCACCACTCCCGGAATGTGAACATCACTCCCGCCCTTGCCCCTTTGCTCAGAGAATGTTCCGGCCGCACCGCCATTTCCACACCACACCTCTCCGCCACGACACCCTCCTACTTTGAATGCTACTTTCTCCAGGAAAACTCCTGATTAAAACCAATCGGGAAGAGCCTCTTCTACATTAAACGTTTCACGGTACAGGATCCTAAGATGATGATAGCACCCAAACTTGGCCAGCAGGCAGCGAGCAGACAATCTCTTGTGTTGCCCGTAGAGTCTAAATTGACACAATCACTCAGAAATCCAGTTGGCATATGCATCAGGAGATTTTAGAATTCTCTCGGGAAACCCAATAAGTCCACTTGTAAGAGTCTATTTTATGGAAAACATCGGAAATGCCATCAGGGACTCCTACGTAAGAAGATGTGCTGCACTGTCACTTGTCTGTTCCTTGAATGGAAACAGTCTGGAATCTCCCATCTTGTTCATGGAAAGTGTCATGGCTCAATATATCACAGCACGTTCCCGTGATGAAGTATGCAGCCACATACCAATTGTGTTTTCGGGTAGTATCCAACGGCGTGGGAACCCGCCTGGGGTATAATATCTGAACAATGTAGGCAAGTTAAAAAACATAAATATATTTCTATATAGGCGCAAAGGCTGGAAGGAAATAGGTTACAAGGTGGACAGTGAGGCTCTAGTTGGTAGTTTATAGATTATTTAGAAATTTCTTTTGTATGATCTCTATTTTTCTGGCTCTGTGGATATACTGCCTTCATGAGTAAGATTAAACTGCTTTCTCTTCAAAAGAAAGTACAGAGCTTTGCACATCTCTTATGGAGAGATTTTCTCCTGTCATGATTTACAGTTTTGGGGGTACTTGTCTCTATTTTTTTTAATCAGGTAATAAACCCCTAAAAGACATATACTGTCTTTTTTTTTAAAGCTCATTTTTGGTGGCCCTAAAAGCCTAGTCTATCTTTCGATGAAGTAGGACCTTGTTAACTAGTTAAAGAAATTGATTGGCTTTCTTTGAAATCAGCCCTCAGGGCATTGGGGTCCCTGTGTCTAAGAAGGATGCGGGCAGGGGACAGAGACTGTCCAACAGAACACAAGTGGCCATTAAGGGGCACGCAGCCTGTAGCAGGAGCCCAACTCTGGTCATAAATTTCCTCCTGGAAATGGTTCCATAAATTGAGTAGTGGATTGCTGTACAAAATCTTCTTGTTTCTTGAATAACTTACTCTTGTTTTTGCTTAACTATCGATTTTTATTTCTCACTGATTTTTTGGGGTCTATTTATAGACACTGCTCTGGAGATTAAACTTCTGCTTTTTAAAAAACTTTTTTTGTAAAACCCTCAAACCATCGCCCTCTTTCCTGTCTCTTTCATTTTTATATTTCTGCTAACCTGATGGCGATGGCTTTATCGCCTCAGAATCTGATGAAGTTTGAAATTGAACATGCATAGGCAATCCTCACTTTATGATTAAGCCTTTTAAATAAATTTGCTATTAGGAAAATGAAGATCCCCGCGGACTTGAATAGTTCTCTGCCCTTTGCTCTGCTCTTGGCTCTGTACTCATGAGACGAATTCTTCATTTCAATTCACAGTTCCGAATCCTGGGCCCGGTCATTTTCCTTTTGTCCATTCTTCTAAAGTCTGCAGAAAGTGAGCCACCCATCTATCCCACCATCTTCCAACCTGTCCCTGGCCAAAGGACCTTCCAGTTCATTAATTCCAGAGGCAAGAGAACACAGAGATCACTGATTTCTGGGTACGTGGTCCTCCCCATCCCCCAAACTGGAGAAAGAGACTTGCTCTGCCTCTGGGAGGTGAAAGGAAATGGTACCCTGAGTGTTAAGGCTGGGGACACATGGTAGATTTCTGTCCCTTCTGTGAGTGAGATGATAGGAGACTGTCTGTTCCCAGCTGTAACCACAGCAGAGTAGTTGCTCGATTAAATGATTCGTGGATTCGTTCGTTCATTCATTCATTCATTCATTCATTCATTCAATAAGGTTGCATTCATTCAATAAATGTTTATTGAGCACTTAGTAGGTGCCAGGCGCTGCTGTCAGTGCTGGGAAAAGCGACGAGCCTAGCTGGCTAATGTCCTCATGGAAGGCAGTCCCATCAGGGGTGGCGGGGGTGGGGCCCTGAGCCCAAACCACACGAGTGATATTTTGAACCGTGGTGAGCACTTCCACAAGGGCCCAGTTCCCAAATGTGGCTCTGTGAGTGAGCAGGTCCCTCAGCAGCGTGCCTCTCAAATGGGGACAAAAACAGCTGCCTTCTTCGGCACTCGGGGCGCTCCAAGGATGGAAGAGGAAGCACACACCAACGGAGGCATTTTCATAAAGTCTCTGCCCTTTACATCCCCCTCCCACCATGCCTGAAGACATCTGTGTCCCTGGCTGGGATCCCTCTGCGTGGGCGCGGGCAGGCTGGAGTGGCCCGGGCGTGGAGCCCCGGCCCAGCGGGGCCCAGACGGGGGACCCGTCTGGTGGAGGCGGGGCTCCGCCATCCTGCCACCAGGAGTGAGAGCCGGTAAGAACAGCCTTACCTTGTCTCCTTGCAGGAGACAAGCCCTCCCAGCTCCCTCTGGAACTCTCCGCATCTGCAGGGTCTCCCATCTTCAAGTCTCAGGAGGGTCTGACCTCAGACCAGAGAGGGGGAAATGGAGGAGACAGAGCGTCTGCATCCACGCTCATGGCCACACAACGATCAGAGCCCGATCTGACACTGGACTGGGCAGGTTTCCGGCTCCCAGACACGCAGCGAAGCCCCCAGCCCATGCTGTTTCTTGGCAAAGCCCCTCCACATTCCTTTAGCTCAGGCCCGCCCTAGTTTGTCTCTGGAAATACTGTAGCTGTCATAATGGCTGTTCTAATAAAATACTCATCTGACGATCTATTAGGAAGGCATATTGTTGACAGGAAATGTGCGTTTGCCATATTCCCCATTATATTGTCTATTTCCTGCCTCATTTTTCTTGGGAGGGCAGGAGTCACCGGAGATAATAGCATATTGACAGAAAGAGAAAGCAAGGGAAAGAGATCGTTGGAAGTAGGGGAATTCGCGCTATGCGCCTGCGAGGGTTTCCAGCAGGAAATCCACACTCGTTTCCTGTCCGTTTGCTACGACAGCATCTGCCCCTTCCTACCCCTCCTCTCCTTAAAACCAACCGTCTCTGGGCCTGGGAGGCTGACTCCCTGGTCGGATAACGGAGGCCCCAGCCAGTGGTTACTGGGGCTGCGGTTAGGGGAGCTTCTTTAAGAATCCACAGGAGAATGCGAACTGAACCTTTTCCTTGATAGCACCATCAAACAGGACCTCACGGAGATGGTAGAACGCCAAGGTAGAAAGAACCCTCTTTTCTAGAAACTTCTTCCCCGCGACCTTTTCTGTTTTGATATCCAATTGCATAGAGTGCACCACCAGGGGGAAGAAACACTCACTGGTTGTCACAGGCCGGTGGTGTGTGCCCCCAAACGTGGGGCAGCAGGGCCGCATGGGTGGACGGGAATGCTCCTGGGTTGGCATCGCTGCGGAGTGATGGGCCCGCCCGCGGAAGGGCCCGCGGCACCCCAGCCGGCGCGGCGCTCAGGAAGCTCTGGTTTTGCAGGGTCCTTGAGCCTCGCGGGCCCCGGGAGGGACGGGGCTGAGAGTGGCTGCGGCTTGAGCGCCCTCGCAGCCTGATGAACGGCGGGAGGGGCCGGAGCCCCCCCAGCTCCCATGGCGTCAGCCCGGGAAGTGCAGGCGCGGCCCAGGCTGGGAATGGGGGGTGAGGAGCAGCTGGGAGCCACGCAGGGCCGTCGTCAGGCCCCGGTGGCCCGGCACTGGCCTGGCTTCAGTGCTGGAGCCCCTCAATCCCGGGAAGAGCAGGGCGGCTGGTGACCCCCCGAAGGAGAATGTGTAACGGTCACTGCGAGGCTTTCTAGCTGCACGTCCCCTGAGCGGGTTCCCGGTGGTGAAGAAACAGGACGGGAGGTGCCGGGCACGCGGGCGGGGGGCGGGCGGGGGCGGCTCGCGTGCCCGCNCTGCCTTCCCCGCCTCTGCTCCGGGTCCAACCCAGCGCGGGCTGGGCGCCCTGCCGTTTCCCTTGGGAGCATTTTCCTACGGCGTTTTAAGGAATTTTAATCGTTGCTCCTACCCTGTGATTGGAGGAGGACCTGGCAGACGGCAGGGACGGGGCAGGGACGGGCACGTCCCTCTCCTCCCGGGGGATTCTGAGCTCTGAATTGGGAAGGTTGCTTGCAGTGGATGCGCGTGGCTCTATCTATATTCTTATCTGCCTTTTCAAGGCTAGACCTTGAAAATAGAAATCTTGCTTTTTTTTTAATGTTTTTTATTTATTTCTGAGAGAGAGAGAGAGACAGCGTGAGCAGGGGAGGGTCAGAGAGAGAGGGAGACACAGAATCTGAAACAGGCTCCAGGCTCTGAGCTGGCTGTCAGCACAGAGCCCGATGCGGGGCTCGAACCCACGAACCGTGAGATCATGACCTGAGCCGAAGTCAGACGCTTAACCGACTGAGCCACCCAGGCGCCCCGAAATCTTGCTTTTAAGGAATGCCACGACCTGAGAACTGAGACAAACGCTTCAGAGAGTCCTCTGTGTCCTTGGTGCTGGGCCAGGGCTGGAGACACTGGGTGAGCAGGGTGCTTCCCCCCCTCCTCCCCCCAGAATGCGGGTGCACATCTGAATCCAAACCAGGGCCCCTCGGCAAGCCGCTTGCTGTCCCCCCAAATGCTCCCAGGCAAATGCACGAGGAGTCCTCAGCAGAGAGCCTTCCCGGACAGGAAGGCTGGGTTGGGGGCCCTACTGTGTGCTTGTGGTGCCTCACCAGTATTGGTTTCTTTCATCGCTCTGCTTGCTGGCCTGGCCTTGACCTCCCCCCACGCTGTGAGGGGAGGGACAATCTCCATCTTGTTCTCTGTTGTAGCCCCAGAATTGAGCACAGTGCCAGGCAGGTAGTAGGCACTTCATGCATACAATAATTACCACCAGAAAGAGCTTTAATTATGCTACTACACTCTGTGGCAACCACTTTACATATGTTCTTTGATTTCATAGTCCTATTCATCCCATAAGTTCAAGATCTTAAAAAAAAACAATTGTGGTAAAATACGCATAACATAAAATTGAACATTTCGACCTTCTTTGAGCGTGTAGTTCGATGGCATTAAATACATTCACATTGGTGTGTAACCACCACTACCATCCATTTCCAGAACTCTCTTTGTCGCCCCCAGACAAAAGCTCTGTATGCACTAGATAGTAACTCCCCATTTCTGGCCCCTGGTCCCTGGCAAACACCATTCTGCTCTCTGTCTCTATGAATCTAACTACTCAGGGGCCTCGTATAAGGGGAATCATACCATATTTGTCCTTTTGTGCCTGGTTGATCTCACTTAGCACTGGTGTCCCCAAGGTTCATTCACAATGTAGTGTGGTTCAGAATTTCCTCCCTTTTATGGTTGCATAATATTCCACTGTATGCAAAGATACCGTGTTTTATTTATCCATCTGCCTGTTGATGGATACTTAGGTGGCTTCAGGATTTTTTAAAAGATTTTTTGAATGTTGATTTTTTTTTTTGAGAGAGAGAGAGCATGAGCAGGGGAAGGGCGGAGAGAGAGGGGGACAGAGGATCTGAAGTGAGCTCTGCTCTGACAGCAACAAGCCCGATATGGGGTTCAGACTCATGAACCGTGAGATCATGACCTGAGCTGAAGTCGGACACTCAACCCACTAAGCCACCCAAGCGCCCCAAGGGTCAGGATTTTAAAAATCTTCATTTTACAAAAAAGTATATGGTGGCTGAGAGAAAGTAAGCGATTTCCCCAGGTACCTCATGTCACAAACCTGGTCAGTGGCAGAAGCAGGTGTGAACTCCATGCCTATTGGTGACTGCTACGCCAGGGCTCTCCCCATGCACTGAATGGGTAAATCAGACCCTTAGGAAAGTACTAAATTGTATTAGTAAGGATAACACTAGCTGTTGTCACAAACAGATGTCTAAATTTCATTTGGTTTATAATCCAGTGAAGAAACGGGCAGAAGACATGAAGAGACACTTCTCCAAAGAGGACACCCAGATGGCCAACAGACACATGAAACGATGCTCAGCATCCCTCCTCATCAGGGAAATACACATCAAAACCACACTGAGATACCACCTCACGCCANGCTATGGAAACCAACTTGACGATAAACTATAAAAGAAAAAAGAATAAATTTCATTTGGCTTAGCAGTGACATACAAGTTCATTTCTCATTTATGTAAAGTGCTATGTGGGTGGTCCAGGGTTGGCTGGGGCCATTTCTCCACGGGGTGATCCAGGGCTCAGAGTTCCTTGGTGTTGTGATTCTCCTGTTTCTTAGAGCTTGGAGTCCTCTGCCTCCGAGCCCTGGAAGGGGAGAGAGACCGCAAGAGAAGCACACTTGCTTCTAAAACACTGTGGCCTGGAAGTGGCTCCCACACACCTCCCCTCACATCTCGCCGGTGGAAGCCAGGCCCGTGGCCATGCCTACGCTGACGGTGGCCAGGAAAGTTGGTTCCCAACCGGGCAGCTATTTCTAGAGACCCCTCCACTTTCTGTAAAGGGTGGGGAAGGGATGAAATTTTTGTTATGAGTCTGTTATACCGACGAGTGTCGTAAAATTTCAAGAGGGTGATGCAGAGAGAATGCTAGAAGAACATCTGTGTCCATGAGGCCAAGGCATCAGAGTGAGCAGAATATAGATAATATATATTTTTAAGTTTATTTATTTATTTTGGTGGGGGGAGGAGCAGAGAGAAAAGGAGAGTGAGAGAATTCCAAGCAGGCTCCGTGCTGTCAGCACAGCACCCGATGTGGGGCTTGATCCCATGAACCTGGCAAGACCTGAGCTGAGATTAAGAGTCAGATGCTCAACTGACTGAGCCACCCAGATGCTCTGAAATGTAATTTGGACGCAGCTGTGTCTCCGATGGTTAATCTCCCTTTTCCGTTCTCCCAATGTCACGGATTAATCCTGAAGGTTATTTCCTGTACCCACCTCAGTGTGGAAGCACATTTCCATAGACAGCAGATAAAGATCTCTTAACCTTGTATTTTCCACATATCGTCATAAATAGCTTATGCGATGCCATTTCAGTGAGTGTGACAGTTTCTACAGTGAGATCTGGAGGCAGCAGCACATCCTCTTGTTATATATAAAAAAGAGTGACAGCATTTCATCGTTTACGGTGACATCAATGAAGTCTGCTTGTAGAGGCTCCCAATCCATCCATTCATAATACCTTTTATGACTTTAGGCTTTTAAACACGGTGCTCTAGTCTATTTTTCAAATGCACTACCATTATCAGCTCAGGGAGTCATTCTTCAATATTTCACTTTCCTAAAAATATCTAGAACATCTTAGTTTTTATGAGGTTTCTCCGTGGGGCAAGCTGTCAGGTGTGGCTTTAATGTGAAAACGGGGTGGGGGCGGGGCGGCTGCGGCTGGATCCTCCTCTCTCGTGATGTGTGAGGATGTTTCCCATTTTCTCCTTTCGGGCATACTCCCCAGATAAAGAGCCCACGAGAGGTGTGGTTCCCGAGCCCAGCTGTCTACTCTGTATGAGGAAGTAAGAGGGTGAGAAAGAGGGCAGTGAGATCTCAGATTGGGTCAGACTGCGGGTCAACCCCTACCCAAATGGGGCAGTTCTTTAAAGTTCCTCTCAAGGCAAAGCACGGTTCTCATGCTACCAAGGGTTCAAGGTGATGGAGTTTCCTCTCTGCTTCCCAGGGGACCCAACTGGGAGGCCAAGAGCCCTCTTCGTCCCCAAGGAAGTGACCACTTGGACTCAGGTGGAGCATTACAAGTGACATCGTCCCCAGAGTTCTGTCTCTCCGGTGCCACTGAGTCAGCTTTTGCCACCGGTTCCTGAGTTCTCCCTGCCAGCAGAGCTCCTACTGGGATTTTGCAAGATCAATGTCAGATCTAGCCCTAGTGGACTGGGAACAATCTCCCTCCGGCGGTGGATCCCTCGGACAGGCTGGCGGGGGGGCGTGGGGTGGGGAGTGGGCAGTGCAGACAATTCTGGAAGTGACTTAGATGGGAGAAAATAACAACGGCTATTGATTTCAGGAAGGAAGGTGATGGCCAGGCGAGCCCGCCCACGGCCAGCCATCCGGGGCGCTTGCAAACAAGCCAGACACTCCAAGGATGAGCACATTTGACCTAATTTAGCAACAACAAATCCTTTTCCTCATGCGTACTTCTCTAATTACACAGGAGATGCTGGAAGGCTCAGCAAGGGAAGATAAAATTGATTCCCTGCACATAGTATTGGAGATGATAAATGCGTTCAAGAACGGGCTTCAGAAGCCTGCTTGCTGATTAGAAAAGGCAAAATAATTGTGAGATAGTGACTAATAGACGGGAGGATCGAGGCAGGATTAGCCTCCTCGAAGAAATGCCAGAGGTCTGATCGCTTTGCGATAATTACATTCAGGCGCCTGTGGGTTTCATGTCTACCCTTTGGTCCATGGGGGTTGCAGGGATCCCCAGATCCACTCTGCTCCAGTGGTTCTGATTTTCTGTTTAAAGCCTGTTGGGAAGCCCTTCTGTTTTCTTGATGACAGTGATGCAGCCTTTTCTTGTCCCCTTTTCTGTGCCTACCACGATTCCTGGCACAGAGGAGGCGTGCCGCCCTGAGGAAGATGGGTCTTGATGTCGCCGGTTCGCGTCCTGACTCCAGCGCATACAGACCGTCGCTTCTGGGAAATCACGTAGCCGCTCAGAGCCCATTTCCACATTTTTGGAGTGAGTTTCAATAGCACGACTGTAGCTTGCAGGATGTTTTACGCAGTGAGTAGAATAAAGCATTAAGTTTGACCTATAGACAATTGTTGATATTTGACTATTTTTTAAATGTACTAAGCATCAATTCCATGTGGTTCCACCCACTATAAAGTAGTTCTTTATTATTGCATAGTACATTACCCCCCAATTTAGCAACTGAGAACAACAAACATTTATGATCTCGCTGTTTCGGTGAGTCCGGGATCCAGGTGTGTGGCTGAGCTAAGCTGTTGCCAGGGCTGTGGTGTCATCTGAGGACTCACCTGAGGGGCGCCCGCGGCTCAACTGCAAGGTCAGCTCATTCCCGTAGCTGTTGGTAGGAGCTGATGGATCAGGGCTCAGTTCCTGGCTGGCTGTTGTCTGGAGGCTGCCTGTACTTCCCCATGATGTAGACTTCTCCACAGGGCATGGAAGGTCACATGGAAGGTGTTGCCCCAGAGTGAGCAACTGAGAGAGAGAGAGCCAGAGAGAGAGAGCCCAAGATGGAAGCCACAGTCTTTTTATGACCTAATATTGGACGTGACGTTTCATCTCCCCTGCCATATCCTGTTTGTTAGAAGCAAGCTTTCAAGTCTGGCCTACACTCAAGGGGAGGGGATTATTACATAAGAGTGTGAAAACCAGGGGGCGCCTGGGTGCCTCAGTCGGTTGAATGTCTGGCTTTAGCTCAGGTCATGATCTCGCAGTTTGTGAGTTCAAGCCCTGTGTCCGGCTCTCTGCTGTTAGGATGGAGCCTGTTTCAGATCCTCTGTCTCCCTTTCTCTCTATGCTCCTCCTCTTTTTGTGCTTTCTCAAAAATAAACATTTTTTTAAGAAGTCTGAAAAACAGGAGGCAGGGGACATTGGGGTCTGTCTCAGGAGCTTCGTCCTAGAACATGTTACACCCAGCACAGCGTCTGGCACATATACCTTAAGAAATGGTGGTTAAAGAGAATTAATGAAGGGGAAGAGAAATAGCACCAGGTATGTTTCCATTCGCATCTTAGTTTAATTGGAATATAATTTTTTTCCCCTGGTGACATGAGATGGATAGAATAATCTGGAATAAAATCCTCAGGGGCAGCAGTCCCAGAGAATCACTTTCTTATGAGATGCCTTTGGTCTGCCCCTGGCAGACTTGTCACCTGGCATCTTGTAGTTAGTCGATGCTGATGGCTTGGCACTTTTTTTAGCCCTTCTGTGTTGAGTACATACTATGTGCCAGCTCCTTCTGTAAGGTAACATCTCCTGTAGGCTCACCACAGTGGTAGGAAGTGAGTTGTTTCCCTTTTACAGGTGAGGCTCAGAGTGAGGAAGTACATTGCCCAAGGTCACCAGACTGAGGTTGCAAACCCAAGTCTGTCTGAGGCGTCCAGGGGGGGCAGACCTTCCTGCGAACTTTCAGCAGTGGTGATGCTGAAGAAATCACTGGGATATCACGTAGGTACCTGGACTCCCCTCCCTAGAAGGACTATTTTTCCTGGCCACTGAAATCTGAGTTATCTTGTAGCTGATAAGTCATAACCAACTTAATTTCTACCCAAGAGCATGGGCTCGGTGGAGCCGCATGGAGAGCGGGAGCCTGAGGTGCTCCTGGGAGCCAGGGAATATCAGTGAAGAGAGAGCTTGGCTCACGGCTGGAGGATCCAAGGTTGAATCTCGACTTTTCTTACCAACTGGCTGTCCTGGGCAGGCCTCTGACCTTGCTGAGTTCCTCTCTCCTCATTTCTCTAACGGCAGCTATCATAGCTATTCTGAGGCTGATACCAATGGGTTTCATTGCCTGTGTAGACCGCTGTGGATGGCGGCAGCCTCCTTGCATTCTTGGACTGGAAGGACCGGGAGTTTCATTGCAGGGTCTGCCAGAAGGGTCTGGCATTGATTAGTCATGTCTGCTGCAGGTGAGGGAGGGCGGTGGGGGGCATGTACACCTTTGCTTCCATCGACGCTGTTTGAAGGCTTCCAGTGAGGGGTCAACGTGTTGATGTACATGAAGGTTCCTCATACCTAGTTAATACTCAATAAATATCCAGTATACAGTAAAACCTTGGATTGCGAGGAACTTCGTTCTGCGAGTGCTCCACAAGATGAACAAGCATTTCTAATAAATTTTAACTGGGGGCACCTGGGTGACTCAGTCGGTTGAGCGTCCGACTTTGGCTCAGGTCATGATCTCATAGTTCGTGGGTTCGAGCCCCATGTCGGACTCTGTGCTGACAGCTCAGAGCCTGGAGCCTCCTTCGGATTCTGTGTCTTCCTCTCTCTCTGTCCCTCCCCTCTCTCTCCCTCTCAAAAATAAATAAACATTAAAAACATTTTTTAGGGGCGCCTGGGTGGCTTAGTCGGTTAAGCGTCCAACTTTCGCTTAGGTCATGATCTCGCGGTTCATGGGTTCGAGCCCCGCGTCGGGCTCTGTGCTGACTGCCAGCTCAGAGCCTGGAGCCTGTTTCGGTCTGTGACTCCCTCTCTCTCTGACCCTCCCCTGCTCACGCTCTCTCTCTCTCTCTCTCTCCTAGAAATGAATAAAACATTAAAAAAAAACATTTTTTAAAAATTTTAACTTGATAAATGAGCAGTGTCTTGTGCTAGGAGCAGGACGTGACGCCAAATATCACATGATCACAACTGGACCGATGGTTCTTGAAATTCACTTTGATACACGAGTGCTTTGGATGACAAGCATGTTTCCAGAATGAATTGTGCTCGCACACCAAGGTTTTCCTGTATTTTTCTTTTGGTTCATTCTGATGCAGTTGATGGTCAAGCTAGCACCTCAGTTGGAGAGCACTGACCGGCTCATAGTAGTTGCTCAGTAAGTGTCCCTGGAGCGAAGACAGAACTAGAAGTGGATCCAGCTCTTTCTGAGCTCGCACTGATGCTCATCGTGGATCCCTGGACCAGAGAGCTGGCAGAGGTAGCCAATCCGAGACTGCAGGAGCTGCCCAAGCGAAGAGCCTGAAAAGGCATCAAAACAGCAAAGGTATTAACTTGGTGTATTTACACCCCCAAGAGCTTCGCCGTCTTCAGGAGCGGCCCCTTCATGAGATATAAGTAATTTGTGCAGGCTGATCCCAGTTTTCTCATTAATATGCAAATGAGGCATGCCAGTTGTTAGGTTAGAAGAAAGCTGTCATGTTTATTGTGACAGATTTAATGGATGTGTTTGGATTGTGCATTCAATGTGTTTTCAAGAGCATGTCTTATCTTTGTTTAGGCAGTAAATCAAAAATGTAAACAACAATTCATTAGCATCTGTCAGAAGCTCAAAGCCACATTGTTTCGTGTGACAATCTTCCTAGAGGTGGGGGAAAAAAACACCCTATATCTGACTTATTGAAGATTAGTTAGAAATCACACTGGCTTTTTCCCTCCTTTTGCTCAGCGACGTGTAAGCGGTAATAGAAGAACAGCAGCTCTGCTTGGACAGCAGGAGGGTCGTGGGGACACCAGCAGGGATTACCCAGCTCTGTCCCCAGCGCACCTTGCAGTGGCCTCCAAAGCTCGGGGCCTCGGCACCCTCCCCAGCCACCAGGGTTTCTGGGGAAGGGTCCTGTTGAAAACAAAATCACTCATAGGCACATTGCCTCATTGCACAAAACACCTGCAGCAGCCTTACTAGAAGAAAACAATGGAACGTAGACACAAATTAAAAAATAAAAAATGGAATTGGGGACCGCAGAGACTACAGGCAGAAGGGTGTGATCAGTTTAAGGGGAGGGGATTTGATCTGCAAGTCTCATCCTTCCATATAGTATTACTTTGGCCCACAGACTTAGCGCTGAGCTTCCTGGTGGCCAAAGCAAAAAGAAGAGCATTTTAAAATTTACTCTGTCTCAAAAAAAGAAAAGGAAAACAAAAGGCGGACATACTACTTTGCTACTTAGGAGACACAAATCTTCTCATGAGATTTGGTTCGTTAGCTTCCTAGCAGCCACGCTGAGGGTGTGGATCACTCTGGGACCCTCTGGTATAAGATGAGGGTCTAAGGCCACAGTGTGGTACACATTTCACAGTGCCTTCCTTCTCTCCTGGCTTATCATCAGCGCTTACACTCGCCTTTCATCATCCACCAGAATCTTAATTCTCTAACCTGAAGCAGGCTCCAGGCTCTGAGCTGTCAACACAGAGCTTGACACGGGGCTTGAACTCACGAACTACGAGATCATGACCTGAGCCAAAGTCAGATGCTTAACTGACTGAGCCACCCAGGCATCCTGGTTCTGTATGTTCTAAGGACAAAATGTGAAGCCTTTGCGGGTCCAGGCCCTGCTCCCCACTCTAGCCTCATCACAGCTGTCTTCTCTGTCCGACTCTGTCAACAGAACTGCTCCCAGAATGTCAAAATGCTGCTGTTTCTCAGGCCTGAGCCCTCCCCCAAGCCATCCCCTCCCTGGCCGGTGCGCACTCTCCTCAGCTCCACTCACGCACCTGGCCTTCTGGGAGCTTCCTCTGAGCCCCTCGGGTTGGGTGGGTGCCCGCTGTTATTCCACTGCCTCTCTCCCCATCACTGCACTGGGCTCTCCCTATGGTCGCATTACATGGCCTTAGTCCCCAGCGGCAGCCCCCATAGCCCGTGAGTTCTGTGCAGGCGTGACTGTGCCTGTCCCATCCCACACTGTCCAGCACATGGGCGGAAATGACCAAATATCTGTTGAATGGAAGAATAAATGAAAGCAAGAAGGCAGAGTTCTGAGGCTGAGCTGACCCAGGCCAGCCAGGGGACTGGCGTGGCAGTCAATCTTTCAGGGAAACTATAGGTCAAGTTTCCTCTGGGTGGTGGTTCTCTGACTGGTGGTCTCAGGGTCAGCTCCCTTGATGCTGGTGGGATAACCTCCCTTAGAAACAGCTTGAATTGCCTCTATCTTCCCTTCCACACAACAACATGGCCTTTGCTCTCCTTATTTTGGTCAAATAACTCAGGCAAGGGTTGCGATTGCCTCTTCTGTTTTTAAATTAATTTTTTACAAATTGAAGTATGGTTGACATACAGCATTGTATGAGTTTCAGGTGTACAACATGTTCCCTATGATAAGGGTAGTCACCATCTATCACCATATAAAGTTACTATGATGTGGTTGACTGTATGCCTGTAAGGCTGTGCTTTACATCCCTGTGACTTATTTATCTAATCTCTGGAAGTTTGTACCTCTTACTCCCCTTCAGCTATTTCACCCATCCCTTCTGGAAGCCACTGGTCTGTTCTTGTATTTATGAGTTTGTTTCTGCTTGCTTATTTGTTTTTGCCTTTTTTTTTTTAGATTCTACATGTAAGTCAAACTATGAGTTATTTGTCTTTCTCTGTCTGATTTATTTCACTTAGCCTGATACCTCTAGGTCCATCCATGTTGGCAAGATTTCATTCTTCTTTGTGGGCTCAGTAATATTCCATTATATATACACACCACATCTTTATCCACTCATCTATCCATCAACACTTAACTTAGGTTGCTTCCATATCTTGGGACACTGCAGGAAATATAGGGGTGCATGTATCTTCTTGAACTAGTGTTTCCATTTTCCTTAGGGTAAATGAACAGAAGTGGAAATCCTGGCTCATATGGTAGACCTATTTTTAAGTTTTTGAAGAGCCCCCATACTGTTGTCCACAGTGGCTGTACTAGTTTGCTTTCCCGCCAACAGTGCACAAGGGTTCCCTTTTCTCCATGTCCCTCACCACCCTTGATATTTTTTGTCTTTTTGATTCTAGCTATTCTGACAGGTGTGAGGTGACAGTTTATTGTGGTTCTGATTTGCATTTCCCCGATGATTAATGACATTGAGCATCTTTTCACGTGTTGATTGGCCATCTGTATGTCTTCTTTGAAAGAATATCTCTTCTGGTCTTCTGCCCATTTTAAGTGGGATGGTTTGCTTTTTTGTTGTTGTTGAGTTATATGAGTTCTTTGTATGTTTTGAATGTTAATATACCGTGGCTCAGGGATTGAGTGAATTACTACTGTTAAAATGTCCACACTACCCACAGCAATCTGTAGATTCAGTGCAATCCCTGTCAACATACCAACAGCATCTTCACCCAACTAGAACAAATAATCCTAAAATGCGTGTGGAGCCACAAAAGATCCCAAAGAGCCAAAGCATTCTTGAGAAAGAAGAACAAAACTGGGGGCATCACAATGCCAGATTTCAAACTATACTACAAAGCTGTAGTAAAGAAAACAGTATGGTACTGGCCCAAAAACAGACACACAGATCAACGGAACAGAATAGAGAGCCTACAGTAAATCCATGCTCATGTGGTCAGTTAATCTACAACAAAGGAGGCAAGGATATACGGTGGGGAAAATGTCTATTCAATGAACGGTGCTGGAAAAACTGAACAGCTATGTGCAAAAGAATGAAACTGGACCACTTTCTTACACCAGATACAAACATAAAATCAAAATGGATTAAAAACCTACAGGTGAGACTTGAAACCATAAAACTCCTGAAAGAAGACACGCAGTAATTTCCTGCACGTGGCCCTTCGCAAGGTATTTATGGATGTCTCCTCAGGCAAGGGCAACGAAAGCAGAAATCAACAACTGGAACTACGTTGAACGAAAAAGCTTTTGCGCAGAGGAGAAGGAAATCAACAAAATGAAGAGATGACCTCCTGGATGGGAGGGAGATTTGCACATGACGCACTCTATCACCTCATCATTGCTGAACCCAACGGGACCCTTCCGCTCTTGTGTCCCTTGACCCGTCTGTGCTGTTTCAGGCGTGCAGCCTCCTATAGTGTTCCTTCACCTGGGCTTCTGCCCCCCCTTGCCCAGGCTGCCCGTCTCCGTGGCTGCCCCTTCCCAGGCTCCCCTCCCAGGCTGGCCCTTTAAAATTGTGCCCCTCACGCCTCTGCCCTGAATCCTTCTCCTGGCTCCCTCTGCTTAGTCTCTTGAGGGGGACCTCCTCCCCGCAGAGGAGCCCAGGTCCGGGCTCCAACCATCTCTTCTGAGATGCAGCTGGTCTACCGAGCATTGCACTGCGCACCCCACCCCCAGCCCCGACTCCTCAGACATGGCACTCTCCTGTCTGATCCCATCATCCCACTGGCTCATCCTAGTGTCTCAAAGGCCTCTGATGCATCTCCCTGCCGTCACATTCTCTCCTTCAACCCTTAGCTCAGGGTCACCATCTCCAGAAGCCTCCCTGAGCTCTGCATTGGAGCCCTGTATTTACCTCTACCTGAACACTGGTCTTATTCTCAAGGGTTTCCTCCCGTTGAGGCAGGGATGATGCCTTCCAGCTCCAGTGTGGCCTGGCCCATGGGGGGCACATAGGGGACACGTGGTGGGCACTCAGGGACTGGATGGCTGGGAGTTTCCAGCCCCACCCATCTCCACGCTGCCATATCCTCCCCATCTCTGACTGTCTAAGGTTTCTGCGTCTCAGCCTAGGGGACAGAGGTGCCGTGGGGCAGAGAAGGTTGTCAGGTAGGCTCTGGAGAGCAAGAGTGAGCTAGTAACTGGGCAGGTGGTATGCACCGCTCAAGGTGGGTGGTGTGGGCAGAACACTGTGCAGCCTGGCAGGCTGTGGACACTCTCTGCCAGGCGGTCACGTGTGCTGAGCCCCTGGGCAGAGGCTGCAACTGCATGAGATGCCCCCAGGGGAAAGAGGTGCTGTAGGGCTGCCTTCTCCCCTGCGGAGCACTGCTGCGGTTGGCCTGCCCTCCCTGAGGAATTAGGGAGCCGTGCCGGCTGGGGCCCTGGCCTTGGCAATGGGCTAAAGCAGAGGATGGTTGGGAGCCTTTATGTCCAACCCCCATCAAGATTTAAAGCAAGCTAAAAGGATGCATTAACCTTCCAGCACCACTTGAAACCCAGCTCCACATTTATTGGGAATTAAAGTAATTGATGAACTTGTACTTGAGACATAGGTTCACATAAATAAAGAGCTACGAGCTCTAAAAATAACACTCGATTTTTTTTTTTAATAAGGTAAAGATCAACATGCAACACAGCCCATGAGGCTCCATGTCGAGCACTTAGGAAGCTGGGGAGAACAGGGAAATGAAAACGTTTATTCAAAAATCAATATATTTATCCTAAATGGGGTTAGAGCACCACACAAGTAAAGTCTGGCCCTGTGGTAGCTCCCAGCCACTCTACGGCCAGGCGGGTTCTGGGCAGGAAGGGGTTAAGGTATAGATTTCAACTCAAAGTTGAAGGAAGACCCCTGGGTGAGCTTTTCATTGTGTTGACTAAAAATGTTTTAAAAATCAATATAACAGTGTATAAAAGGATCTTCTAAAGATCGAGTCAGCCCCATCCACAGCGAGTGGGGCTGCAGTGAGTCGCAGAAGAGTGGAGTGTTTAATCCTCTCTGGCTCGCGGCTAATGAGGCAGGAGTATTTGGGTGATTCCTGGTGCACGTGGAAAAACTGTTCCTAAAGAGTTCTAATTGCCTCTGCAGGAACAGATAATAAAAAGCTGGACCTTCCCATCAGCGGAGACAATAATTGCACACTTTCCCTGGCCGTTAACAGGTCCAATTTGTAGATGACACAGTGATATAGAAACTATAATAACGAAGATTCATTCAACAAACGTGTGGAATTCATGCCCTAAGTCAGGGTTCTGTGTCACCTGGATGGATATAAAACTCACGAGGAGGGAGCTTTGCCCTCAGGGAACTCAGACTAGGAAGTGGTGGTTTTCAAACTTTTTTAACCAGGCCTTCAGAAGAGACACGTGTTACATGGGATTCTGAGCGCACGCAGTACTATCTGGAAAAAAATTCATGAAGCGATACTCGCTTTTGCTTTGTGTAATGCGCTCTATTTTCTCTTCTAGGCTGTTTTTTTGAAAAAGAGTAAGTGCTGGTTGCTACCCTCAAAATTGATTTCATGACCCACTACTAATGCACAGTGACCTGAAGTTTGAAAATTCTGATCTAATGGAAGGGCAGAACTGAAAAGTGATTTAAGAGAAAGAAAGTGCTGTGTGTGGGAGTAGAGAGGAGGGTGAGGCTCTTCTGGCTGGGAGATCAGGGAGGGCCCCGTGGCGGAGGTAGCATGCTGGGTCCCGAATGATGGACGGTGCTTGCAATTTAGACAGGCTGAGCTAGAAAGAGTAATTCTATTTGTAATAGTGTATACATTATATTATTATTATTATTAATGTAGTAAACAGCATTCTCCTACCCAAGGGGCTCTTCCACCTATAGCTTTATTGGATCATCCTAGCAAACCCTTGACCAAGTTAGATATTTTACCAATGGGGAAACTGAGTCAGAGAGGTAAAGGATTTTGCCCAAGGACACACAGCTCCTAGACTGCAGCAGAACCCAGTCTGAGCTTGAGTCTGTCTGGATTGCAGCCCGCTTGGGACCCCGCAGAAAGAAGGGATCTGGGATCTGTTTCACTTCTGGTTGATGAGGTGCTGGGGGACAGGGGGCCGGGGGGGGGCCACCGACCTTACACGGTTCTTTTCCTCCCTAACTCTTCCCTTCCGCAGTGTCCTTGCTGGTGCCTCCCTGGGCATGCTGGGGGGCATGTGAGGCTGTGAGCTCCTCTGAGAGACCTCAGCTGGCTGTCCTGTATCACAGCCAGATAGATGGCCCCTCTTCTGAGGGTCTTCATCTGGAGGAATGAACTTGGTGTCCTTAAGCATCCCACCCAGACTCAGGGATAACCATCCCCCCACCCCACCCTGAAACTTTCCTTGTTCTCTGGGGACCTAACCTCCTGGTCTGGAGGCCTGAGCTGAAGGTACATCTTTCAGTCTCCGAGTCTGAGATCTGCTCTCACCCAGGCACCGGGCTCAATCCCCAGCTTCATCTGTTTGACTTCCTTTCTCTCAAGGAACTTACAATTTAATCAGGAGTCCCTAATAGTACACACATTCTAAATTGCAATCATTTATTGCATCTAGCCTGGGGCTTTTCTGTCTGTTAGAAATATCAGGGTTATTTCCTTCTTTTAAGAGTTTACATTAAAAAAACCCAAACTTTACAAATAATGTTTGCTGTTTAATGGTCTCCCCTGAAATATCAATCTGCAAAAAATAGAAATCCTTTTTTACAATTCATCTTAAGGATAGAGTTCCAGTTTCTTATAATGTAATGAATGTACTGCAGATAATGGTCCAATAGTGCAAATGAAAGGCGCATATAATCAAAATGATAATGGAGCGTATTGTACGGCTTGTATAATAAAATCCATACCAATATGGAAATCATATCTCAAGGCAACATTCCTCTCTTTGATTTTTGTAATAATTGTACATGTAAGAGCAGGGCAGCGAGAAGTGGAGAGAACAAAGGCCTTTATTGCTTCATTAGGCAGCTGGCGTTCTGATGGTCCGGCCTGTCAACAGCCATCCCTTAATTTCCAAGCGAAGCTTCTCCCCTTTCTGCAGAAATGATTTAGTGTTCACGTTGGCGCCCTCCTCAGCCCCCCTCTTCTCTGCGAAGACTCACAATTAGACTAAATGCACTGTGATGGCGATTTTGATCGGCACCTTCTGCCTTCTGGGGCACTGGTTCTTGGGGTTTGGGGCAGATAGCAACCAGGCCCCTGGATGCTTTGGTTGAAGGGAGAAGATGTCTCCGGGGTGCCTTATGGAGCCTGGGGATTGGATGACCTCTGTGGCTGGCTGGGCCTCATTCTGTCTTGTCTCCCAATTCTTGTGTTTGGGTGTAGGTCATCCTGCCTCTGTTTATCAAACCTTTGGTGGGGCATTCAATGCACCAGGAGCTGTGGACATGGGGCTGTGTCTGAGGGAGTCTTAGAGGGGTGGACACAACTCCACAGTCCAAACACACGAGAGAGCTGGCATGTCCTGTTGAGCAATCTGTGGGAAGATGTCCATCCTGGAGCCAGCCCAGAGTGGGTCTTGGAATAGGCATTGACTTGAGTATGACCTTGACATTGGCCTTGACATTTCTAGCCTCAAAGATGTCTCAAGACAGAGCTGGCCTGCAGACCTGGGTCCTAGAGGCCGGGTCCACTGCCTTCTCCATTATAACCCAGGTTGGCTTTGCTATGGGTGAATCTGGGCAGAAAGAGCTAGAACTGAGGGTGGGGGCTTTGGGTGGAAGGTCAGAATGGCACCCTTCAGGGGTTGGGCACTGGGAGGGTCCCAGTGGCTGGTGGGCCTCCCTCAGAGTCTGCTCTGGCCCCGCCTTACCCCAAACCCTCCTCATTGATCCCTCTTCTCTGGCTCCTGACCTCAGCTGGCTCTGGTCTGATCATCTGGGCTTCTACATGCCCCGTCACACTTCTCATCCCCAGGCTTTGGCTTTAGCTGACAACTCTGCCCGACAGGGCCTATATGGGTTGGATAGCGGCAGCTTCCTCCTGGGCCAGTATGGGGTGCAGTTGATAGCAGTAACCACCAGTTTGGGGCCACTATTCTGCATTATCCCCGTGGGTTCTTCAGTAGCCCCTTCAGGTGGGTGCTTTCTTACCCCCCTTTGATGAAGAAAGCTGCTATGAACATCCATGGTGTGGACATAGTTTTCATCTCCTTTGGGTCCATATCAAGGAGCTTGACTGCTGGATCGTGTGGTCTGCTTAGTTATGTAAAAACCGCCAACTTGTCTTCCAAAGTGCCTGCACCATTTTACATCCCCACCAGCAACGAATCTGAGTTCTTCTACATCCTTGCCAGCATTTGGTGTTGTCAGTGTTTTGGATTTTGTCCATTATGATAAGTGTATAGTGGCATCTCATTGTTTTGATTTCTATTTCCCTGATGACCTATGACGTGGAGTGTCTTTTCATACGTTATATCTTCTTCGGTAAATGTTAAGGTTTTGATCCATCTTTTAATTGGGTGTCTGTTTTCTTGTTTAGTTTTAAGTTTCTTTGTATATCTTGGATAGAGTCCTTTACCACGTCTCTTTTGCAAATCTTTTCTTCCAGTCTGTGCTTCTCTGTTCATCCTCTTTTTAAAATTTATTTACGTAGTAAACACATTTTTTAAAATGTTTATTTATTTTTGAGAGAGACAGAGCATGAAAGGGGGAGGGGCAGAGAGAGAAGACACAGAATCGTAAGCAGGGTCTAGACTCTGAACCGTCAGCACAGACTCCAATGTGGGGCTCAAACCCATGAACTGCGACGTCATGACCTGAGCCAAAGTTGGACACTTAACCGATTGAGCCACCCAGGTGCTCCTGTCTATTCATCTTCTTACCAGTGTCTTTCACAGAGCAGAAATTTTTACTTTTGATGAAGTTCTGCTTATCACTTTATTCTTTTGTGCCTTTGGTGTTATATTTAAAAAGCACCACCAAACCCACGGTTTGGTGAAAATCATCTAGATTTTCTCCTGTTATTTTCTAGGAGTTTTATGGTTTTGCACCTTACATTTAGGTCAGTGATCCATTTTGAGTTAGTTTTTGTGAAGAGTGTAAGAACTGTGTCTATACTCATTTTTTTTTTTTTATATGTGGATGTCCAATTGTTCTAGCATCATTTGTTGAAAAGATTGCTTTTTCTTCTTATATTAAATTTGCTTCTTTCTTAAAGATCAGTTGACATTTATGTGGGTCTATTTCTCTCCTAATCAGTTCCATTCATCTATTTGTCTATTATTTCACCAATACCACACTGTTTGGATTATTGTGGTTTTATATTAAATCTTGAAGTCAGCTTAGCGTCAGTCCTCTGACTTTGTTTTCTTTCTCAGTATGGTGTTGGCTCTTCTGGGTCTTTTGCCTTCCTATACATAAAATTTAGAATCAATTTGTTGACATCACAAAATAACCTCTTGGGATTTTGTTTGGGATTGCATTGAATCTCTACATCAAGATGGGAAGAATTGAAATCTTGGCAATATTTAGTCTTCCTATCCATGAACATGGAATATCTTTCCATTTACTTAGTTCTTTTACTTCATTCATCAGAGTTTTATGGTTTTCCTCATATAGATCTTGTACATATTTTGTTAGGTATACACCTCAGTATTTCATTTTGAGGGTGCTAATGTAAATAGCAGTGTGCTTTTAATTTCAAATTCCACTTGTTTATTGCTAGTAAATACGAAAGCAATTGACTTTTGCATCTTGTATCTGCAGCCTTGCTATCACTGTTTATTAGTTTCAGGATTTTGTTGTTGTTGTTGATTAGTTTTCAGATTTTCTTCATAGACAATGTCATCTGTAAAAGTTTTATTTCTTCCTTCCTAAGAAGTATACCTTCTATTCCTTTTATCATCTTATTGCATTATCTAGGACTTTGAGAATGATATTGAAAAGGAGTGGTGAAAGGGACATCCTTTCCATATTCCTAATCCTAGTAGCAAATCTTCAAGTTTTTCATCATTGATGATGGTGTTGGCTGTAGGTATTTTGTAGATATACTTTTTTTTTTTTTTTGAGAGAGAGCGAGTGGGTGAGAGGGGTATATGGAGAGAGGAGAGAGAATCTCAAACCCATGACCCTAGAATCATGATCTGAGCCGAAATCAAGAGTCAGACCGTCAACCAACTGAGCCACCCTGGTGCCCTGTAGATATTTCTTATCAAGGTGAAGAAATTCCCTTCTAATTCTAGTTTACTGAGAGTTTTTACCATGATTGGATATTGGATTTTGTCAACAGATGCTTTTTTCTGCATGTATTATGATCTCTTGATTTTTCTTCTTTAACCTGCTGAGGGAATGGATTATAGTGATTGGTTTGTGGATCAGTCTTACAAATCCCACTTGGTTGTGGTGTAAAATTCTTTTTATATGTTATTGGGTTTAATTTGCTAATATATCTTTTGAGGACTTTTTTGCTTCTACATTCATGGCAGATATTGGTGTGTGATTTTCTTTTTCTTTTTCTTTTTGATATGTCTTTGATTTAGTATTAGGGTGATGTTGGACTCACAGAATGACCTACAAAGTATTCCCTCTGTTTCTAACTTATGAAAGACGTTGTAGAGTGTTGGTGTAATTTCTTTCTTAAATTTTTGATAGAATTCATCACTGACCTCATCTATGCCTAGTACTTTCTGTTTCTGAGAGTTATTAATTATTGATTCACTGTCTTTAATAGATACAGGTCTATTCAGATTATTTATTTCTTGTTGTGTGAGTTTTGGCAAATTGTGTCTTTCAAGGAATTGGTCCATTTCATCTAGGTTATCAAATTTGTGGGCATACAGTTGTTTATAGTATTTCTTTATTATTCTTTTAATGTCCATGGAATCTGTAGTGATGTCCCTTCTTTCATTTCTGATATTAGTAATTTGTGTCCTTAGTCTTTTTTTCTTGGTTAGCCTGGCTAAGGCTTATCAATTATATCGATCTTTTTAAAGAATCAGGTTTGTTCTCGTTGATTTTTCTCTATTGATTTCTTGTTTTCATTTTCTTTGATTCTGCTCTACTCTTTATTATTTCTTTTCTTCTACTTATTTTGGGATTGATTTGCTCTTTTTGTTCTAGTTTCCTACGGCAAAATCTTAGCTAATTGATTTTAGATTTTTCCTCTTGTCTAAGTATATGCATTCAATGCTATAAATTTCCCTCTAAGCACTACTTTCCCTGCATCCTAAAAATCTTGATTCATTTGTTTGCATTTCTCTCTGGTTAAAAATATTTTTTAATGTTTACTAATTTATTTTGAGAGAGAGAAAGAGGGTGAGTGGGGGAGGGGCACAGAGAGAGATAGAGGGAGGGAGGGAGAGAGAGAGAGAGAGAGAATGAGAGAGAGAATTCCAAGCAGGTTCCCAGTTGCAGAGCCCAGTGTGGGGATCAATCCCACGAACTGTGAGATCATGACCTGAGCTGAGATCAAGAGTCACATGCTTAACTGACTGAGCCACACAGGCTACCTTAGTTAAAAATATTTTAAATTTCTCTTAAAATTTCTTTTTTGACCCATGTGTTATTTACAAGTATGTTTTTATTTTTATTTTAAAAATAATATTTATTTATTTTTGAGGGAGAGATAGAACACAGCAGGGGAGAGGCAGAGAGAGAGGGAGACCAATAATCCAAAGCAGGCTCCAGGCTCTGAGCCGTCAGCACAGAGCCCAACGTAGGGCTCAAACTCGCAAACTGTGAGATCATGACCTGAGACAAAGTTGGACACTTAACCAACTGAGCCACCCAGGCACCCCAAGTATGTTTTTAATTTTCACATATTTTGGGATTTTCCAGTTATGTTTCTGTTATTGATTTCTAGTTTGATCCAATTGTGGTCTGAGAGCATATATATGATTTCTATACATTTACATTTGTTAAGGTATGTTTTGTGGATCAGAATGCAATCTATCCTGGTGAATGATCCATGTAAGCTTGAGAAGAATATGTATTCTGCTGTTGTTGAATGAAATAGTCAATAGACATTTATTATATCCAGTTGGTTGATGGCATTGTTGAGTTCAACTACGTCTTTACTAATTTTCTGCCTGTGGGATTTAATCATTTATGATAGATGGGTGTTGAAGTCTCCAACTATAATTGTGGAGCCTTATCCATTTTTGCCTCACATATTTTGATGCTCTGTTGTTAGGAGCATACACGTTAAGGAATATTATGTCTTGGAGAGTTGACTCCTTTATCATTATGTAATGCCCTTGTTATCCCTGATAACTTTCCTTGCTTTGAAGTCTTCTCTGTCTGAAATTACTACAGCTACTCCAGCTTTCTTTTGATTAGTATATAGTAGCTATATGCTAATAGATATATTAGATATATACTTAAAGATATATAATTGAATACATTGTTGTTATTATTATTTTGAACAAACTGCTATTTGTTAGGTCAATCAAGAAACAGAAAAATATGTATTAGGGGCACTTGGGTGGCTTAGTTGGTTAGGCATCCAACATTTGGCTCAGGTCATGATCTCATGGTTTGTGAGTTCAAGCCCCACACTGGGCTTTGCACTGACAGTGTGGAGCCTGCTTGGGACTCTCTCCCTCTCTCTTTGCCTCTCTCCCACTGTTTCTCTCTCTCTCTCAATAATAAATAAACTTAAAAAAAGAAAAATATGTTTTAATTATACTTTTCCTTATTTCTTCTTTGATGCTCTTCCCTTCTTATTGTAGATCTGACTTTCTGTTATTATTTTACTTCTCACTAACAAACCTTCTTTTTTAGAAAGACCGAGAGTGTGTGTGAGCTGGGAAAAGGGGCAGAGAGAAAGAGAATCTTAAGTAGGCTCTGCAGTCAACATGGAGCCTGACTTGGGGCTCAATCCCACAACCCTGGGATCAGGACCTGAGCAGAAATCAAGAGTTGGATGCTCAACTGACTGAGTCACCCAGGCGCCCCTATAGAACTGTCTTTTAACATTTTTTGCAAGGCAGGTCTTCTGGCAACAAATTCCCTCCATTTTTGCTTGTCTGAGAACATCTTATTTCGCCTTCACTTTTGAAAGATAATTTCACAGGGTACAGAATCCTAGGATCGTATTTTTTCCTCTCTCAACACGTATTTCACTCCATTCTCTTCCTGCTTATGAGGTTCTGAGGAGATGTTAAGTGCAATTCTTACCTTTTCTCCTCCGTAAGCAAGGTGTTCTTTCTTCTAGTTTCCTTTGGGATCTTTCCTCTATCCTGAATGTTCTGGAATTTGAAAATGGTATACCTAGGTGTAGTTTCTTTGGCATGTTTCTTGCTCGATGTTCTCTGAGCTTTCTGCATCTGTGGTTTGGTGTCTGTTGTTAACTTGGGGGAAATTCTCAGTGACTATTGCTTCCAATATCCCTTCTGTTCCTCTCTCTCTCTCTCTCTCTCTCTCTCTCTTCTTTTGGTATTCCCATTGTGCATGTGTTACACCTTTGTAGTTGTCCTACAGCTTCTGGATCATTCTGGTTTTTTTCAGTCTTTTTTTTCTCTTTGATTTTCAGTTTGGGGCGTTTCTATTGTCATAGCCTCAAGATCAGGGATCTTTCTTCAGCCATGTTAAATCCATGGTCCGTCAAAGGCACTCTTCATTTCTCTTACAGTGTTTTTGATCTCTAGCATTTCTTTTTTTGGGGTTCTTTTCCGAATTTCCGTCTCTGCTTAGATCACCCATCTGCTCTTGCATGTCGTCTATTTTATCCATTAGGGCCCTTGGCATATTAATCATAATTGTTTTAAATTCTCAGTCAGATAATCCCTGCCATGTCTGGTTTTAACACTTGCTCTGTCTCTTCAAACTGTGTTTCTTGTCTTTTAGTATGCCTTATAATTTTTTAACCGCTATTCAGATGTGATATCCTTGGTAAAAGGAGTTGCTGTAAATAGACCTTTAGTAATGTGGTGGTAAGGGGGGAGGGGCACCTTTTAGTGAGCCTGCACTTCTGGGCTGAGAACTTCACAAGCATTTCTCCATTTGTTTTGAGAACTTCACAGGCATTTCTCCATTTGGTTTCTCCTCCCTGCTTCGGTGAGACAGGACGGCTAGAATGGACTGGAGTGGAGTATTTCCCTTCCTGTAGGTCAGTTAGGCTCTGATAAAACCCCAGCAGGGCAGATAGGTGCTGGGTAACCAGCTTCTCTGGAAGGCAGGCCTTGTTACAAGTGCTCTGGCTTATTTCAAAAAATTCAATTTCCCTCTCTCCCTACCAAAGGGGAGTTTTTCTCTGCTATTTACTGCAAGAGCCTGGTAGAGCTTTCGAAGGTGAGACTCATGGAAGTGGGAGACCCTCCCTGTGACCGGGCCACTCTGGGACTTGTCCCCACCGAGCCTCCAGAAAGTGGTTAGTTACAGTTCCCGTCTCCATCCCAAGGCCCTGGGGGTTGTGGAAGTTTCTGCTACATCAGCTGGGATTCTCTGGATCCACCCATCTGTCTCTCCAGCTTTGGGGGCAGCGGGCTGCTCTGTGACCTCACTTCTCTTTACAGATCTCAGAAGAGTTGTTGGTCGTTCAATTTGTTCAGGTTCTGGCTGGTCATGAGGATGGAGTGGCGACTTCCAAGCTCCTTACTGGTGGCACAGGAGAGCTTTCTAGGTACCTGGTTATAGAGCGCTCATGTCTTTTTGCTGGTGGTGGTAAAATATACATCACTAAAATTTACCACGTTCCAATGTACACTTCAGTGGCCTTAAGGACATTCACATTGTTGTGACACCACCACCACCACCAGCCATCCATCTCCAGAGCTCCTTTCAACTTGCAGCACCGAAACGCTGGACCTGTTGTACAACAACCCTCCGCGTGCCCCATCCCTTACCCCCCCCCACCAGAACCATCCTACGTTTTGCCTCTCTGAATCTATTCTAGGGCCCTTCCCATAAGTGGAATCCTACAATGTTCGTCCTTCTGTGATGGCCTTATTTCACTCAGCGTAATGTTCTCAAGGATCCTCCATGTTCTAGCCGGAGCCAGAACTTTATTCCTTTCTAAGGCTGAATAATATCCCACTGCACATTTTGATGTCACATTCTGTTCACTGTCCACCTGTCAATGGACCTTTGGGTTGTGTCCACCTTTTGGTTATTGTGAGTACTGCTGCTACGAACATGGGGATGCAAATACCTGTTTGAGACCCTGTTTTCAATGCCTGTGGGAATATACTCAGAAGTGGAATTGCTGGGCCACATGATAATTCTCTTTGTCTTTTGAGGAACCGCCATACTGTTTCCACCATGGCTGCCCCGTGCTTGGTTCCCACCAGAAGTGCACAAGGGCTCTGATTTCTCCGCATCCTCGCTGACACTTGTCTTCTTTCTTCTCCTCTCCTTCTCTCCCCTCTTCCTTCACCTCTTCCTCTTCTTCCCCCTTCCCCTTCCTCTTCTCCTTCTCCTTCTTCCGTAATAGCATCCTAATGGGTGTGAAGTAGCATCTCACTATGGTCACTTCAGATATTGTAAAAACACATCCTCAAAGACCAGTTCCTCCATCTGGGGCTGGGCCTGAGCGTCTTCATCACTGACAAGCTCCCAGGGCTGGTCACTGGCCCACCTTTGAGTCACGAGGGTTCGGGTGATCTCTGATGGACTCCCTCATCCCCGAACCTGCACTCATCTCCAAAGCTCTTTCAGACGATCGTTTCCTGCATCGCAGATGAACAGCTTGCCATTGTGGCTTCTGCTGTTATTGACATTGACAGGCTAAGGACATTTTTGTTGAACTGCATGAAGCTTTGCTCCCCAAGGATTGGGAATGCCCCTCACCTGATCCTTTGTATCCCCTAGAGGGTCTAGCCCGGTACAGAGCAAGTGATGTGTTCTCAGTGCTATTTGTTGAAGAAACAATCACAGCAGCCCCTCATCTGTGTGAAGACTTTGCAGTTCATAAGCACCTCGACGTGCTTAATTCACGACCTTCCATTTCCCTTCCTATGAAACCTACACTTCCTCTTGGCCTACATGCTAGGCATGAGTTTTCTCATGTCATCATGACAACAATCTGTGAGTTATGTAGGGCAACAGATTTATGAGTTATTTGCCTGCAAAGAAGGGGAACCTGTTGTTTAGAGAAGTGTTAAGTGTGTCGCCTATGGTATCCTAGGGGACCATGGCAAGACTGGGGTCTGTCCCCCCTTCCCTGGGGGAGAATTGGGACCAGTAGCAGGCGTAGGGGCGCACTTCTTCTCACTGAGTGATCTCCATGGGGGCTGCCCAGTGTTTCTGAACTCCAGCCCTCGGGGGCCACAGATGAGCCCTCTATGACTTCTTTCCCGCTTTTTGCATTGAAGGCCCTTGCACAGTAGGGAACAGCTAGGAGGTCTGGATTTCTGGCCCTGACTTCATCACTTCTGACCATGAGACCCTAGGCCAGCCGCCGACACATCGAGCCTTGGTTTCCTCTTCTGTGAAATGGGACAATGCTGTCTGCCCAGCTGGGCCCACGGAGCTGTGCTGAGCTGAGCCCACACCAACAGCTCTAAGTGAAATTGCTTTGTGCATTGTGAAGAGACATACACGCTGCACTGTATGTACATTGGGTACATTGTAAAATGGAATTGCTTTTTTATTTTTAACATTTGGGTATTTACACAGAGGCACTCTAATACGCCTGATCATTTCAGCGGCTCATTTATTTGTTTTGCTGTGTAAAAAAACAAGATAGGAACCCCCACGGAAGCTACTGGCACGCTCCTCCCTTCTGAAACTTGATTTCCATTGTCGTCCTTACGTTTCCCAAGGGTTAGCTGCTGGGGGGGCGGGGAGTGTCATCCAACATCAGGAGGGAAGCTCTGAGCTAAAAGTTAATTCTCCTTTACTGTATCAAGGACTTAGTTCTTTTGGTGATTTACTCTTCTTTGTAATTATAGATGTGGTGGTTACAATGTCTTGTATATTACATCACAGGTTTTCTTTTATACAATTTATCCCCATTACTGATTTAAAGCTCTTCCTTTCTAAGTTTTTATTCCAGTTTCTGCGATGGTGTTTAGGGACTCTGGCCGGGCCTGGTGCCTCTGTGGGGGCCATTAGACTTGCTGTGTACATATATAATTAAGGAATTTCAAAACACAAATTACCGCCTTTGGGGCCAATAGCCGGCGCAGTTACCATCTATCATGCCAGCTCTTGAGACAGCTCTGTGTGTGTTTGGTAAAGTAAATTAACATACAACAACTTTGCTTAAAATAATGCTGAAATTTAAGATGTAGCAGGAAGCAGGAAAAACAAATAAAGGGATCCAGGGAGAGTCAAAATCACATATTTAAATGAGAAGAAAATTCCCGCCTGGTGCCTTTCATCACCCGCAGGTCCGTGCACAAAGCTGTCTAGATGCTCTGGGTCCCTCCTCGCTTCTTCTGGTTTTCTGGACAAACTTCTTTTGGGTTTACATCATCTCTGAGGCGACCGTGAGCTTGGAAGGGACCCTTAGAGCCTCATCCGTGTCACATATTTTATCCTGCGGAAATGGATTAGCGTAGAGACAACGGGGCAGCATATTTCAGAGTTTGGGAAACAGGAGGGCAGTCACCCGTCATTCTAGCAGCTGAAGACGAGCTGTCTCAGATATTAGCCTGATGGGAGGCCTGCCTCTGGCTTTTATGTCCAAGCTGGGACCGTTGGCCTCAAAGCCTGCTTCTTGTCTTGGAAGCTGGTCCCTTCCCAACATTATAGCGTTACTTTTTTTTTTTTTTTGCTGCCAATAAAACCATGTTCAAGGCTAATATTAATGCTCTAAAAACATACAATTGTCCTTAGGAGCCCCGTTAACAGAAGCAGATTCTTTAAAACAGATGTGTTTCTGGTCCAATTTCGATGTGAGTGAGGCACTGGCTGTTCAGATGGGCGTAGAGATTTTCCCTGTCTCTTAAGAAGGAAATGAAATGATGGTTCTCTGTGTACAAATCCCGCAAATCAACCACTGTCGTGCTTCCCTGCAATAACCACCAGTGATATTTTGGTGGGTCTCTTTTTAGACCTGCTTGATGTGTATAAGGATTAATCTTTTAAGAAGCAAACTGGACTTTATGACTTTTTGGCCCTTTTTCTCACTCACTCTACTTTGAACGTTTTCCCAGGTCAGCAAATATTTCAGCCTGTGACTTTTACTGGCTGCAAAAGGTTCCATCGCGCAGCGGAGACCACTATTTTGTAGTTGTTTCACTACTGATGAAAACTGAGGCTCTTTGTCTTTTGTCTTTTGCTCCTAAGGATGATGCTTCAGTGAACAGCCTTCCGTACGCACCTTGCCCATGTCTACTATAATTTCCTTAAGGTAAATTCTTAGATGGGGGATACTGTGTCAAAGGTTATGCACACGGACATTACCATTTATTACTTTCAAAAACAGCATTTTCCTTGGTAAAAGAAGCAAACTGCTTGAAGACAAATCTGCTGCCCTTGTAGTATTCGTGTGGAACATCTTCTTGGCAAGAAGGACTAAAGGGTACCAGCTCCCACCCCAGGAGCAGAAACAGAAAATCACCAAAGGACCCTGGAGCCACAGCTCTCTGGGGAGAAACTGCCACCTCCTGTCCAAACCACAGCTCATCCTCAGGAGGGAGGGCAGCCAGCCAAGATTCTTTATCTGTTGATGGTGATTCAGTTAAGATAGAGTAGTAAGATTCAGAGCTTTATAAAAGAAAGGGCTGTTGCACAGAGATGGTTGTAGTAGCATTGTGGCTGGAATCATGATCATAGAAAGTTCCAGAAGCTCTATTCAGTCAGGCAGTGTACAGAGTGTTGGGTTTTTACTGGGGGGCAGGGGTTCTATGGGACACCAGCCCTAGAAAGTGAGCAGTAGGTTGGGTACAAAGCTCGTTCTTTTCATTTCATTAGAGAGTAGCTGGGTCCCCAGGGGTATTTCATGAACTTGCTTTGACAATATATTTCTTTCTGGGCTCTCACCTCAACAGAAGGCCATGGTTTCTGCCTTCTCAGCAGACATTCATTGTAATATAATGCAATACCATATAAATTATATAATATATACACATATGAAAATATATTTTAAAGCAGGTTTGATTTGTGTTTTGCCACTTAGATACAAAATTCTTAACTACTATAGTGATACAGAATTTCACCTTGATCTGGAGATCTAAATTGGATAATGTATATTTGCAAGCGACATATCAGATAAAGGGTTGGTATCCAAAATCTAGAAAGAACTTATCAAACTCGACACCCAAAAACCAGGTAATCCAGTGAAGAAATGGGCTACAGACATGAACAGACACTTCTCCAAAGAAGACATCCAGATGGCCAACAGACACATGAGAAGATGCTCAACGTCACTCGTCATCAGGCAAATACAAATCAAAACCACAACGAGGTACCACCTCATACCTGTCAGAATGGCTAAAATCAACAACTCAGGCAACAAGAGATGCTGGCGAGGATGTGGAGAAACAAGATCACTTTTGCACTGCTGGTGGGAATGCAAACCGGTGAAGCCACTCTGGAAAACAGAATGGAGTTTCCTCAAAACATTAAAAATAGAACTACCCTACGACCCAGCGATTGCACTAGTAGGTATTTTTCCAAGAGATACAGGTGTGCTGTTTCAAAGGGGCACATGGACCCCAATGTTCATAGCAGCGCTATCAACAACAGCCAAAGTATGGAAAGAGCCCAAATGTCCATCGATAGATGAATGGATAAAGAAGATGTGGTGTATATAGACAATGGAGTATTACTTAGTAATCAAAAAGAATGAAATCTTGTCATTTGCAACTACATGGATGGAACTAGAGGGTGTCATGTTAAGCAAAATTAGTCAGAGAAAGACAAATATCATATGACGTCACTCATACGTGGAGTTTAAGATACAAAACAGAGGAACATAAGGGAAGGGAAGCAAAAGCTATATAAAAACAGGGAGGGGGACAAAAACATAAAAGACTCTTAAATATGGAGAACAAACAGAGGGTTGCTGGAGGGGCTGTGGGAGGGGGAGGGGCTACATGGGTGGGGGGCGTTAAGGAATCTACTCTTGAAATCATTGTTGCACTGTATGCTAATTAACTTGGATGTAAATTTGAAAAATTAATAAATGGGATAATGTAGCTATTGAGCCTATGTGAATGGGCCAAGTCTCTTGCTTAGCACTGACTGCAGGTGGATAAATGAGTCCCAGTCCTTCCTTCAAGGATCTTGTAGTCTTGGGCAGGAGCTCCATGTCCCACAGACAAGGCAGTGGCAGGCAGGATGGCCAGAGAAGGAAAAGATCACCCGCAGCCAGAAGGATAAGGACAGGATTGAGAGAGAAAGTGACATTTCTGACAAGTCTTAGAACATGACCAAGACTTTGACAGGTGGAATTGGTGAGTGATAGAATTTCTGGAAAGGAACACAGCAGGCCCAAGTGCTGAGAGGGAAAGCAGAATGTGTCACATGTGGGAAGAAGCTAGGAGAAAAAATTGGAAGGAAGAGTGGGGGTCTCGGATGTTGTTTGGATCCTGGATTCCAGGCTGAAATAAAAATGAGATTTTGCCTTCTGTGTTTGATGGAGTGGCTTTTATCAAACCAACAGACCCACAGAAACAACGAGAAAACCCACACGAAACTAAATAAAAACCAATCCCCCGCAAAGCATCTGTCTGAGGAGATCATAAAGCTGTGAAAGCGGTCAGGACCTGAAGGGGAAGGGCTTAGGACGCAGGGATCCTTGAGGGCAGATCAACATTCTATCTGCCACTTTCCCTTTTGGGTGCTTTGTTGATATTTGGTTGTGACAAGAGGCTGAGATGCTTGCTAAAAGGCCCTTGCTGAGAGGGAAGCCAGCAGAAATTTCTGGCAATCCTGCAAGGCTGGGGGAGCACAAACATTACAGTTTGAGATTGCTCAGGCAGCCAGGAATTAAGGAATCATCACAAAGAGAAGAGAAGTGAATAGAAGTGAGCCCCACACTCGATGTTTTCCACCTTTAGGCATTTACCAAGTTACCCAGAGCAAGATGCTAAGAGGCAAAGAAGTGGCTGAAAAAATAGCATGTTATTGGCAGTTTTATGGAACTGGAGTGAGAAACATTTGTATTCAGGAGACACGCAGAAGGAGGGGACCTAGTACATATTCCAGACTCTAAACTGGCAGGCTACCCCCTCAGCAGGGAAACTAGAGTTTTACAAAGATTGTTATCCAGCCTCAGGTCAGCAAAAATTAATAAGATAGAAAACAAACATAAAATAAAGCCATATGTTCCTTCTTCAAAAAGACTAATAAAATTGTAACCCTCTAAAGACTGAGAGAGAGCACTATGTACCCAAATCTGGATTTAAAAAAATTTAAAAGGAGACATAAAACTGTTCTTTACAGACAACATGATTGTGTATCTAGAAAACACAAAGTAATATATAAAAAATTAGAATTAATAAATCAGCCTAGCAAGATCTGGATACAAAGTCTACTTATATAAATAAATGGTATTTTTTAATAGCAGTAACAAAAAAAATCACACAATAAAATACAGTAATCACATCCTGTAGCACCAACCCCTTTTACCCACCCACCCCACTCCCAAACAACCAAAAGACTCACATTGAATTTCTAGGAATTAATCTAATGAAAAATGTGTAACTCTTCAACACTGAAAAGTATACAATATTATTGAAGGGAATTAAAGATGACAAATAATGGAGGCATATACCATGTTCATGGATTAGAAAAATGAAATACCGTAAAGATATCAAATCTTTCCCATATCAAAGTATAAATTTGAGGTGCCTGGGTGGTTCAGTTGGTTGAGCATCTGACTCTTGATGTCAGCTCAGGTCATGATCCCAGGATTGTAGGATTGAGCTCCATGTTGGGGTCTGTGCTGAGTGTAGAGCCTGCTTAAGATTCTTCCTTTCTCTCTCTCTCTCCCTCTGCCTTCCTCTGCCACTCTCTCTCTCTCTAAAATATAAATAAGTAAGTAAGTAAATAAATACAGATTCAATGCAATCTGAATTCAAATTCTTGGATAATTTTTGTGCAAATTACAGTCTGATTCTTATATTTATATGGAAATGCACAGAGCCTAAAAGAGTCAAGACAATCTTAAAGAAGGGCAAAAAACTTATATTATTAGATATCAAGATTTATTGTACAGCCTCAATAATTAAGAGAGCATGGCATTGATGCAAGCATAAAAAAATTGTCTAAAGAAAGAGAATAGAGTCCAGAAATAGACCCACACATTAAAGTTAGTTGGTTTATATGCAGTACACTAGGGAAAGAAAACTCTTTTTTAAAAAAATTTCTTTTGACATTTATTTATTTTTGAGAGAGAAACAGAGTATGAGCAGGGGAGGGGCAGAGAGAGAGGGAGACACAGAATCTGAAGCAGGCTACAGGCTCTGAGCTTTCAGCACAGAGCTCAATGTGGGGTTTGAACCCACAAATCATGAGATCGTGACCTGAGCCGAAGTTGGATGCTCAAACGACTGAGCCANCATACACAAAACAATTCCATTATACATTTAAAGATTCTAGATTTATAGATTCTAGATTTAAATTTATTCATTTTATTTTTTATTTTTTAATGTTTTATTTACTTTTGAGAGAGAGATAGAGACAGCATGAGCAGGGGAGGGTCACAGAGAGAGGGAGACACAGAATCTGAAGACAGGCTCCAGGCTCTGAGCTAGCTGTCAGCACAGAACCTGACACGGGGCTTGGACCCACGAACCACGAGATCATGTCCTGAGCTGAAGTTGCACCCTTAACCGACTAAGCCACTCAGGCGCCCCGTATTTAAATTTTTTTAAATGTTTATTTATTTTGGAGAGAGAGAGAGAGGCAGACTGTAAGCAGGGGAGGAGCAGAGAGAGACGGAGAGACAGATTCAGAAGCAGGCTCTAGACTCTGAGCTGTCAGCACAGAGCCCGATGCTGGGCTTGAACTCACAAGCCCACGAGATCATGACCTGAGCCGAAGTCAAGACTCTTAACCAACTGAGGTACCCATGTGTCCCAAGATTTAAATAAGAAAAATAAATTAATAAAGCTTCTAGAAGAAAATGTAGAGAATACCTTTATGATCTTTGGCTTAGGCAAAGATTTCTAAAACATGACACCAGTAGTACTAATTATAAAGAACAGGGTTAATAAGTTGGACTGTATTAAGAATTTTTGTTCACAAAAAGGCCCTTAATAAAGAATAAAAAGTCATACCTCAGGGTAGAAGATATTTACCATGCGTATATCTGACTAAGGACTCGTACTAGAATGTATTTTAAAAACCTCACAAACCAATAAGAAAAAGACAAACAACTCAATAGAAAAATGGGCAAAAAGACTTGAATAAATGTTTTACAAAAGACCAATCAATATCTTAAAGTTTTTTTAATTTTTAAATGTTTATTTATTTTGAGGGAAAGAGAGAGAGAGAGGCAGGGAGAGAATCCCAAGCAGACTCTGCACTGTCAGTGTAGAACCCGATGTGGGGCTCCAATTCATGAACTGTGAGATCACGACCTGAGCAGAAACCAAGAGTCAGAGCTGAAACCAAGAGCTTAACCGACTGACCCACCCAGGCATCCCAATAAATACCTGAAAAGTTTAATCACTGTACTAATCACCAGGAAAATGTATTTAAAGCCACAATGTAATTAAAAAGACCTTTACTACCTTGTGTTGGAGAACATGTGAAGCAATTAGAATTTTTAAAAATGAGTTTGCATTTTATTTTATTATTAACTTTTTAAATGTTAATTTATTTTGAGAGAGAGAGACAGACAGAGCATGAGAGGGGGAGGGGCAGAGAGAGGAGACACAGAATCCGAAGCAGGCTCCAGGCTCTGAGCTGTCAGCACAGAGCCTGATGTGGGGCTCAAGCTCAGGAACCGCGCGATCATTACCTGAGCCAAAGACGGATGCTTAACTGACTGAGCCACCCAGGGGCCCTGCAGTTGGAATTCTATTGGGTGTTGGTGGGATTGTAAACTGGGACATTCACTTTGGAAAATGTTTTGGCATTATCTACTAAATTTGAACACATATACACCCTGTGACCCAGTGCCTTGATGCCTAGGTATATGCTCAAAATAGCACATTTATTCATCGAAAGACATGCATGAGAAAGCTCACAGCAGCACAGTCTGTCAGCCCCATACTGGAACTATAATGTGTATCAACAATAAGAAGGAAACTTAAATTGTTGGCATATTCATACCATGGAACACTCTACAGTGATGAGGAGGAACAAGTTATAATCCTATACAACAATCTGGATGAATCTCCCAGCATGGCTTTGAGTGAAAGAATCTACATGCAAAAGGGAATGTATGATTTGATTCCATGGATATAAGGTTCAAAATAAGCTGGGGAGCCTGGGTGGCTCAGTTGGTTAAGCGTCCGACTTCGGTTAAGTGTTCTGATCTCATGGTTCGTGGGTTCGATCCCCGCGTCGGTCTCTGTGCTGACAGCTCAGAGCCTGGAGCCTGTTTCGGGATTCTGTGTCTCCCTCTCTCTCTGTCCCTCCCCTGCTCACGCTGTCTCTCTCTCTCTCTCTCTCTCAGAAATAAATAAAACATTAAAAAAAAAAAGTAAGCTAAGTGAATTAGAGCGATGGCAATCAGGATAGTGTTTATCTTCCTGGGTGGGGGGGTGACTGCCAGGGGGTGTCAGGAAGACGATGGGGCGCTCAGAGTGCCTTATATGTTGATTCAGTTGGTGTGCTTGTTTTGTGAATGTTTACTGAGCCGTGTTTGTTCCGGCACGTGTGCTAGTCTTCATTAAAAAGTTTAAAGAGCTTAATGAGTGACCCCAGGTATAGTCATGGGAGAGGTATGCCTGATTCAGTCTGAGGGGAGTATGCGGGTGGGGGGTGTTACTGGGAGGGACCACGGGGGGCGACTGGGGGCAGCATGGGGCAGCTTTACCAGTACTGCCCAAGGACGCAGAATCTGAATTTTTGCCCTACTTCCGCCCTCGGGTGCAAGATCTGGGCCAGTTGTGATGGTTTTCTGGGTCTCTCTTGGACTGGATCATGGGTTTTCAACCACGGGGCTTCATGGCTGGGCTTTGTAGATCTATAGATTCCTGAAGCTGAAAGCCTGTGTGTGTGTGTGTGTGTGTGTGTGTGTGTGTGTGTGTGTGTGTGTGTGTGTTTTGGGGGAGAGAGCCAGAGCTTTTTACCAAATTCTCTTAGGTGTCTGGAACCTAAAAAGGTTAAGAGTCATTCAAAAGATGATCCCAAAGCACCTAAAGCTTTACCTGTCACAATTTCCTGGGCCACAGGCAACTTTATGCCGTGGAGGGTGTATCTTATACCTGGTGGCACCGAGCTGAAAGTCAGGGTGGAGTTAAAGCTGTCTCTGTGTCCGAGAGAGAGAGGAGGCGGGGGGCACTGGAAGGGAAGTCGGGACCACCCTCTCTATCTGCCGTCACAGGGCTATGTCACATCTGGGAAGGAGCCGAGAGGCAGGTGGGGGCTCTCTGCACCAGAGACGAGTCAGTCACTTTTCTCAGGCAAAACTGTTACAGCTATGATTTCTTTCTCCTGACAGCATCTACTCAACCCTTTGCAGTAAGAATTCTTAGTTTCTGTAATATATAGCTTTGGGGACACCAAGAAGTTGTCACAATGGATCAAGTTATCTGTGAGCACTGGGGACAATCAGGACTGTAAGACTCCATCCCCAAAGGGCATCTTTTCTCTTAGGAAACAGGTCACGCTAACCATTCACATCAGGAAGAATTAGAAGCAAGTTTCTGAGGCCAGAACTTGGCCTGAGGATCAGTTGAACCCTTTCTCTTTGCTTGAGATGTGAAGTGATGTGGATTTTTGGTGGGAGAAAACCTCACTGTGGGTGAGAGAGAAACACATTTTATTAATAAGGATTCATGGCACCATCTTAGAAGGTTTTCCACTGCAAGTTTAATGTGGTAATTCCTGTTTTTTGGTTTTAAGTTTG
The DNA here is from genome assembly GCF_008692635.1 of Crocuta crocuta. Taxonomy (NCBI): domain Eukaryota; kingdom Metazoa; phylum Chordata; class Mammalia; order Carnivora; family Hyaenidae; genus Crocuta; species Crocuta crocuta. The sequence goes on from NW_027529672.1 coordinate 1,987,197, forward strand.
TTGGTTTATTTTTAGAGAGGGGGGACGGGGCAGAGAGGGGGGGGAGAGAGAGAGAGAGAGAGAGAGAGAGAGAATCCGAATCTGCACTGTCAGCACAGAGCCCAATGCAGGGCTCGAACTCAGGAACCCACAAGATCATGACCTGAGCGGAGATCAAGAGTTGGATGCTTAACTGACTGAGCCCCCCAGGCACCCCTAACTGTGGTAAATTCTAATTGGAAACAGGTCTACAGGGGGACCTGGGAGAGCTCTGGCCCACCTTTTGCAGTGTGTTGGGGGAGCAGGCCCGCACTGAGCGTGGAGGCATCAGGCTGCCGCCATGTTGATCTCTCTCTGCTGGGGAACCTTTCATTCAGACCCTCCTCTCTTGCAAGGGGCTCTTCTCTGAGTTTTCTAAGGGAAAAAAACCACTTCAGAGTTTGACTCGACAGCTCACCACATCCTCTTAATAACTGTATGAACTTGAACGTGACACTGACATTCTCTAAATCTTGACTTCCTCATCTGAACCATGACACGGGGGATTCAGCAGCTCAGGGCTCTTGTGACAACATGGCAGTTGGCCTCCAAGAGAATGAGCAGCAAGTGGCGTCTGTCTGCACGACGACAGAAGACATAATGAAACAGGAGCCTCAGGAGCAAGGTCTGTGTGGGCCCAGGAAGGAGTGAGGCACTTCAGGGGAGTCAGCAAAAGGTTTGGGCACAGGACTCGAGATGGACTCTGAAGGGCACAGGATTTTGATGGAAGAGACAGGAGAAGGCATTCATTCGGGCAGAAGAGAATATCTTGAAAAGAGATGTGGAAATGTGGGGCTACATTGGCTATTTTGGGGAAAAGAGTCACCTGGTGTGGCTAGAGCCTAGGGTGTGTGGAAGGAGGCAGCGAAGGTGGAGGTGTTAGGGTGAGACCAGAGAGGCTGGGCTACACAGGCCCTCCAGGCAAGGTCCCAAGTACCCCATTCACTGACCGACTGTCCTGTGTGGAAACGGGATTCCTGCGGCGCCCCCTAGGGGCACGTCACCCCTCGGCTCGCTTTGCTAAGTTTACCCTAATGGCAAAGCAAAGGCTAAATTAGACGGTGAAGGTAAATAGACACAGAGAAAGCCACAAAATTAAAAATGTAAGGGTGGGATTGAGCCGTTAATCACACTGCAGCATTTCACAAAGAACAGGCTGAGTTTTCCAATGAACCGATGACTCCAGCATATAAATTAATCTTTTGTATAGGAAGAAATGAAAGTCATTAAATGTCATTGTCTTATTTTAAAAGCAGCAATATCCTGCCTGATTGCAAGTGCTTCGAGCAGGATGATTAAACAGAAACCTTATCTTCACTGCTCCAAGGAGAAAATTGGAGAAAAGTTATCCAATTACGGATGATAAAGCAGAGAGAAAAAAAAAAATCAGAGACGAAGCAAACACAGGTCGGCAGGTTGTAGAGACCATGTTCTTTCCCTGCTTGGTACCAGAATCTGTTCACGGTCAACACCCAGAAACATGCACAGCCATGAAAATTATGGCGTGTCTTTCACATGCGGTGAACCGCGGATTTCCAAACTTGCCAGGGGAATGCGGGCATGTTATTTATTGTCCCTGAAACGCAGGGTCCTTGTCTGTTGGCCGGGCCTGTTGGAGACTGTTGGTGGGTCTGTGCTGGGGTTTCTCACCCCCAACAACGGTCGCCGTGGGCTGGAGAATTCTGGGTTGGGGGGGCTATCCTGTGCACTGGGACAGCCTCCACCCCGGACCCTGCCTTTGTGACATCCAAGCATGTCTCTAAAAGTTGCCGAATAACCCCCCGGGGGGGTGGGGGGGGTGCAAGTCCCTCCCGGTTGTGAACCACTTCGGTAGGTAGAGCATTTGGCTTTGCACTTTGCGAAGCCTGCACTTGACCAATAGCAGTTACTATTCTGACTCCGATTATTGCTGTCAGAAGGCTCTTGCTTTCCAGCCTAATGCTGTGTTGCTAAATGTACCCAACGCATGATGACATAGGAATGATGTCAGATTTCTTTTCTTGTTTTCCCAAATCAAAGTATTTAATTTCTGACTTGGAAATCATGCTTCTGGTAAAATGGGGATTGTTTTCCTCTGGAGGGATACGTATTTTCCCTAAGTTTTAAACTACAATTTTGGATTCTCTCTTTTCCCAGGGAATAAAGTGATGGGGCAGGTATCACTTCTGAAATGAATGCCATCTGAACCATACCCGCTTGAGTATGGAATTATTGGGGTCATTACCAATAAAACGTACCATGTGGTGTGCGACTAGTCTTTAAGAATGTTTGCTTTATTAGCTACAATCCGGCCAACGTGCATTTCAAATAATTATCAGCCTGATTACGTGGATATCAAAATGGGACCAAGGCTGTAGAGAACACCCAGCAAAGGCAGGGACAGACTATCTTCTCCAAGCGTTTCCATTTGTCTCGCTAGTTGGGATTTTATTTCCTGGAGGAAGGAGTTTAATCACAACGATCATTTAACTTGGATAATTTCCATTTCCTTTAGACAGATGCCTTATCACCAAAAGAGGAAACAGAGGAGGAGGAAAGGGGTTTTTTCCATTTGGGTCAATTTAGGGAAAATACCCGTATGAGCTTCCTACGGTTGCTGCAGTCAAGTACCATAGACTGGGTGGCTTTAAACAGCAGAAATGTATCCTAACAGGGTTCTGGAGACCAGAAGTCTGAAGTCAAGGGGGCGGGAGAGCTGTGTTCCCTCCAAGGTGGAGAATCCTCTCTGGCTTCCCCTTCCAGCTTCTGGTGGCCTCGGACGCTCCTGGGCTTGTGACCACATGACTCCATCCCCGACTCTGTGTTCACGCGGGCTTCTCCCCGTGTCTCTGTGTCTTCTCCTCTTCTCTCCCTTATGAGGACACTCATGGGATTTAAAACCCACCCTCATCCAGGATAATCTCATCAGGGGGTCTTTACCATCATTACATCTGCAAAGACACTTATTCCAAATATGGTCACATCCTGAGGGGCCGGAGGACGCATCTTTAGGGGGCGGCGCAAATTTCAACCCATTCGGGCATAATTTTTCCAGGTAGAGCTTTTGAAGGTTAACGTGGATGGCTGATCGCTATTAACACGTTGTTAAGTGCCAACTCTTAGCAAATGGGGGTCTTTTCCCTCTCTTGGAGCCTTCAGATTTCCTCTCAAGAATGAAGAACGAGAGGCAAAACAGAGAAGAGCAGTCAAGCACCGTAGGGCCTTCCTTTGGTTCACCTCTTCATGGGGCTGTGGGTGTGGACAGGAACCCTCTGCTGTTGGTTACAACTCCATTAGAAACGCCAACACAAGCCATTTCCTGCTATCCCCAGGGCCCAGCTATGCCACAGTAGGCTGGAGAGAGGAAACATTCTTCCCGAAATTCAAGCATTTCTAAATTTGCTAATGGTGGTTAATGAACTCATCAAGATGGAAACTTGAAAAATCAGGGGCGCCTGGGTGGCTTAGTCGGTTAAGCGTCCGACTTTCGCTTAGGTCATGATCTCGCGGTTCGTGGGTTCGAGCCCCGCGTCAGGCTCTGTGCTGGCTGCCAGCTCAGAGCCTGGAGCCTGTTTCAGTCTGTGACTTCCTCTCTCTCTGACCCTCCCCTGCTCACGCTGTCTCTCTCTCCTAGAAATAAATAAAACATTAAAAAAAAAAAAGAAAGAAAGAAAGAAAAATCAACAGCTAACCTTGAAACCAGGAATATAAACAGAATTTATAGTTTGTTCTCCCTGCTTCGAATATCAGCTGATGTTATCTGTGGCCGTGGAGGCCTCTCTGTAAGCACTTCAGTCTTCGTGGCTGTATTGGAAATTCTCTATTGTATGACAATCTCGGTATTCTCACGTGTAAAAATGGAGGAATCTGAGCTATATGATTTTGTAGGCCTTTTCCAAGATATTTTTGGGCATTATACAAATCAAAGTGGCACTTTAGTCAAGTGCTTTCCATTTCTCTTCAGTTCTAAATTGGCCACCACAGTTTTATCTACACCTCTCTCTCTTCCATTTACCCCCCCCATCTGTCCACCCATCTATCCATTCATCCATCTACCCATCCATTCAGTCATCTGTCTACCATCGGTCACTCACTTACTCCATCCAGCCAGCCAGCCACCCCCCCACCCGTCCAACTGTCCATGCAGACATGTTTCCCACCATCCCTCCCTCCCTTCCTTCCTCTCACTCTACCTCTCTCTCTTCATCCATCTCTTTTTATCCACATTTCCTCCCTTTCATCCATCTGTCCATCTCCCCATCCATCTGTCCTTTCCTTCCTCCCTCCATTCAACCATCTATGGTTCATCCATGTCTCCTTCCCCCATCTTGTCTTCTACCCAACTATCTATCCGTTCATGTTTCCTCCCTTCCATCCACCCACCTCTCTAGTACACAGATTTAAGTTGCCTGCTGTGTACCAGGCGCAGTGGTAGTAGGTTCGAGGATACAGTGGTGAATAAGGCAGTTGAGCAGAAGAGGCCCCAGGTTTATGTGACCTAAACCTTAAGCAGTTTGGCGGTGTCTGTTTAAAAGAACACAGACTCACAAATACAAAATTGCTAGGGCTTTCCCACTGCCTCTGATGGTGCCCGTGGGAGCGAGAGGCCCTAGAGCTTAAGTTTTGTTGGCTTCTCTGCAAATCCCCCTTTGCGATGTGCCCCCTCCCCCTTCTTGGAGCTCTGGTGTCACTGATGAGGGCCGAGCCTGTCAGGCAGGAATTTAGGTAAACCTGGCTTGAACCCCTAAGACCAAACCCGTGGGAATGTGGAGTCCTCTCTCTACCTTCCTCCCTGTACTCCTGTCTGAATCAGCACATTGCATTTCATTTCTTTCCCCATCCCCTGTACACAAGTTCAATCTCCTTCGTTGGTTTCCATTAAAGATTCGTTTGTACCAAGAGCTTGATGAATATGGCAACTTCAGAAGTTACTAGAACACCCCGTTGTGCTTTGCACAGCCTCTTGCCCTCTTCTTGCCTCCCTTCCCTGTCCTGTCTTTTTTCTTCTTGCTGCCCCCCCCCCCAAAACCACGCTGTGGGGCAGCTTCACACCCCACCCCCCCTCAGGCTCCTGGGACTTTTGCTTCTGTTCCAATCAGATTTGTCAATTAATTCATCCCGGAAGATAGGAGTTTCCCTGAGGGAAATTCACATGCTTGTTGCAGGAGAATATTTTCTCTGCCTCCTTATACTGGGTTAACATCAAGATCATTCTGTCAAGGCCAGAGGGGGCCTGGAAAGGGGATCTGTGGTGCAGGCTCACCTCAGTTTTCCCATCCCAAAGAATGGGAACAATACAGGTGAAGCCGTTGGGTGAGAAGCTGGGGGTATGTGAGGTTCCTCATGGGGTCCACAGGGTGCAGCCTCAAAAGCAACAAAGGGCTTTTCATTTCAGATGCTTCCCACGCCTCGGTGTCCAGAGAACGAATGCTCCTTGGACCAGCTTCGGGACTGCCCGAGGCTCTGAAATCCCTCCATTGCCCGCTGGTTTCCAGTCACCATGCTCAGAAACATCTGATTCATCTGCACTCCATTTTGCTGGTGTTTTGTTTCATTTTGTTTTTGCAATTGTGTTGGAATCTTCCAACCCTGTTGGGGCAGGACTTGCTCTTTGTTTAAAGCTCACCAGGGCTGTGGAGCACTGTCTGTGTGGCCATTACATAAGTAATATGAACTAATTAACACACAAGACAGAATGCCGTAGTCAATAAGTATACTCTGAGTGAAGCAGCCACAGTGTTTTAGGGTGGGAAATCCTGGTGGGTTTGCAGATGCTGTTGGTGGGTCTGCACCAGTGGATACTTGACTAGCTCCGGAGTCAGGCCGGGGGGGGGGACTCTGACTGTCTGACTGCCAGTGGGCATGCTCAGTGATTCTCCCCACTGTCGCCCCAGATGGGACCCCTGTACCCATCTGCCCTGGCCGCCAGGGCATAAAATCTTGGGAAACTATTTAAAAAATGAAATTTGGGGGCATCTGGGTGGCTCTGTCGGTTAAGCATCTGACTTCGGCTCGGGTCATGATCTCGCAGTTCTTGAGTTCGAGCCCCTCATCAGGCTCCTGCAGCAAAAGCTCGGAGGTCCCAAATGGGGCCACAAAGTCCGGAGTGAATGTGATGGCCTCCAGGTTGCCCCCAAACCATTCATCACCCCAGCCTGAAACTCGCCCAAGGTGCAACCAGATCAGGCCCCAGGGAGGCGGAGCCCAGAGCAAAGCTGTCTGTTTCTTTCCACCTTGATTTGCAGGCATCCAGTCCCATTATCTCTCTGACATGCGATCTGGATCAAGTTCAAGTCTCTTCCAGTTGCCTGGCATGACTGTCGCCCAAAGACACGTGCGCGGCTTCAGAGGTTACATGTGAGGGTCGCGGTGAGCATCTCTACAACCCGGGAGGGGACACGTGGCTGATAGGCTCCCAGCCAGGACATGGGGGAGGGGCTCCCTTGATGCTCCACCTTCCATAACCCGTGATTCCTATAGAACACCCCATAATTTGATTACAAAACAAAATCCCCCCAAAATACTGCATCCTAAAACTCCCCACATTTATTACAGATGCTCATTTCCAGGAGTTTGCTGAGCCACCATACACGAGTCCAGGCGTGAAAGGAACCATTAAAGTGTTTAGAAACATTCAACATCAGAGTCTTTAAAATCTGTGCGTAGTAACCCCCAAGAAGCTGCACCCTGCATTTTAAAAGAGTGTTATCTCCGCCAAGAATCTTATCCTCGAGACACAAATCTCAACAGTCTGTACACTGGGGCTGTTGATCGATGTCGGGCTGCACATCTGCATCTCCAGATGTGGCTTCCACTCCCACCCCTGGGCACAGCCTCCACTGCAGTGAAGCACGGGTCCCTCTGTCTGCGCTGTCCCTCTGCAGAGTCCTGCCCTGCCCTTGGTGGCGCCCAGCTGAACGGTCGCATCCTTGGGAAAGGCTTCTCTGCACTCTGCAGTCACGGTCATTGCTTCCAGATTCTGCTCCGCCTGTCCTGGCCCCAGCCATGTCCCCTTGAGTGGGGGGACTCCAGTGGCTCTTTCTGGATCGGGAGCCTCCTGAGGGCTGAGCCCCCGTCTCCTTTATGGTCACCCCGGCTCCGGTGCCACCCACAGGGGCTCAGGAAGGAGGCGTCCTGGGCCGCACACTGTGGGTCGCATTGTCCCTACCCGGTTTCTGTCTCCCCTTGCCCTCAGCCACCCAGCTGGTTGCTCAGATGCTTGGGGCCATTTTGTCTCGCAGGTCCAGAGGGTGAGCTGCCGTTTCCTTGACAACCCTTCACACGTGGGTATTTGAGGTCATGGCTGCACAAAGGACAGAGCGAGCCTGCAACATCAACACGTGTGTTTTCTGCGTCTGTAACAAGTTTTGTTGCCATAACATCTGAAAGTGCACTTGCTGGTGCTCCAGCTCAGGCGCCTTGGGCTGCCTTGTGACCCCTAAATGCGGTGTTAGAGGCTCTATTTATAACTACTCCTCACGTCTGTCTAGAAAATTGAAGCTGGGTCCTTTGCATTTGTCTTTTAAGATTTCCTTTTTTTAAAGAGTCAGGAAAAGTAAAAATAGGATGATACCTCCCTGCCTTAGGGAAGCGACGGAATGAAATGGAACTCTACCCTCTAAACAACGTTTCACAGTGAGTGCCCATTTCTGTGCTGTGCCGGAGCAGAGCTCTTTGTGTTGCAGGAGAAAACGGACTTTCCTTGTCCGTTTCGAACCTGGGTGCCTCCGACCCCAAGCTTCTTACCTACCTGCCAATGGCATGTTCTCGGCCTGTTTCGCCTTTGCCAATTTATTAAAAAGTGACACCTGCATAGCTTTCTAAGTGCATCTATGTAAAACAAACGCTTTCTTAAACCAGTGATAAGCTCGGAAAATTACTTTTTCGAGCCAGCGCGTGATGTTCTTACTTCCCCATGACTGTGGGGTTATGGGTTAGCAATTTCTGCCTATCGGTTTTCTTCAAAAGAGGAGAATTCATGGCTGTATTTATAAATTTAAATGGTGGTTTTCAAAAGGGCATGGATTATGCAAATTTCCTAAAAGTCTTCTGATCTGAAAGTCAACTTGTGTTCCTACCTGTTACTCACCTCCTATCTCTCTGCCGTCCTTACTCGGGCAGAACGAGACGCCCGTCTCTCCGTGGACCCATCTGTCTCCTTCCTGTCCCAGGGCTCTTTCTCCCCTCAGTTCTCAGGACAGGGCTTGGCGAAGAGTAGATATCCAGAAGCTATTTGCTAAGTGATGAGCAGACTTCACAGAATCTAGAGAAGCCCCTGGGGTGTAGGAGAGCAAGTGTGCTTAGTTGTCTGAGACCTGTGTTCAAATCCTGACCCCACCTCTTCCTAGCAAAGTTCTTGGGCAAACTGATCAACGCCATAGAGCACCAGCCTTCCGCACCGGGAAAGTCGGATAACGGTACCAGGTCTGACGTGAAGGGGGATGGGACCAGTGGGGAACGGATGTGTGGGTGTTGTGGGAAAGGCCAGGCAGAAGGGAGGCCTGTGACTCACATATAACTGAGTCCTAAACCATAGTAGGGTCCCTGGGGAAACGATGAACTGTTGTCTAGTAGACTAGATTTCATGTCGGATTTTTGTAAAAAGTAGTTTTGGGGTCGGTGATAGAAAGTGCCACTCCTTGATCTTCGCTGCGTAGCACACTTGGGCTGGCTGAAGACAAGAAGAGTTCGTTGTGTGGTCCAGGGGTGGTCTTGGGCGCTGTACCTATAGGAGGGGCAGGGGCCCTCAGCATCTCCAGGTGGCCCGGCCAGCACGGGGCAATTTATCTCCGTCCAGCCTCCATCGAGTGTCACGTACTTTGTGCGGGGCACTGCTCGGCACAGAGAGGTAAGCCTGACCCTCGGTCTGCCTGGGCCTCGTTGGGTTGGCACACGGCCACAACACCTCTCAGTGTGTGTCCCGTCTGTCCACGTTGGTGCCACATAATTGTTAAAGATGTTGGCTATCACCCCACATGTAGGTAATGCCACATTCTAATAGTGTCAGGTACTCAGTGGAAAGGGGGGGCTGCCAGACCCAGAGGATAGCAGGTGTAGACTGGGCAGGGTGGGAGGGCCCTCCTGAGGACAGCACAGGGAAAGGGATGAAAGACACTATTGAAGGTCAACCAATGAGAAGGATGGGAAGCACCGTAATAAAAACGTACGTAAAGCACTATTACTTCATCCATCCACCCATTTGTCCGTCCGTCCATTGTCTATCCAGCAAATGTGGTCTGAGGGTCTACTATGTGCCCGGCATCATGTCCAATGTTGAAACGCAAAGAACCAAGACTCTGTCCTCACCCTCAAGGCCTCTCAGCTCAGTGGACGGAGGCAACCATTCACGCAAACTCTGTGACAATGCTATCCGAGCTCAAGGTCAGGGGAGACCGTGTCTGTTGGCGAGTGTGTTAAGTGGGGCCAGGAAAGGATTTGGGGGCATTGGTGTCTCTGAGAAGAACCTTGAAAGCCAAGGATGGGCAGGACTCAGGGTGTGGGGAAGGAGGAAGGGAAGACAATTCAGAGGAAGGCACAATGAGCAAAGGCAGGAAGGCGGGACCTTATGGACATGTTTGGGGATCAGAGGGGACTTAGGTTTGCCTGGACAGCAGGTACTAGGGTCCCTACAGAGAAGGAATGGGAGACTATGACTAACTCTCAAGTGGGGCCTCTCATGCACCAAGCCCTTTGTATCTGTTACTACACTTACCCCTTCTCTAGCCCTAGAACGGGGAGCCATCTATCCCCCTCTCCCTCACTTCACAGTGAGACCACTGACACCTGTTCAAGGTCAAACAGCTGGTAAGATCCCAATGACTCTGATATTTAAATCCAGATGCTATGGATTGACTTGTCCCTCCCATATTCGTACAGTGAAGCCCTAGCCCTCAACATGATGGTATTTGGAGACAGGGCTTTGGGAAGGTAATTAGGGTTAAATGAGGTCATGAGGGCGGGGCACCCAGAATGGAATTTGCATCCTTATAAGAAGAGGGAGAGAGATTACACTCTCTCCTCCTTGGGAGAAAACAGCAAGGAG
>NW_027529672.1:1997343-2040228 GCF_008692635.1 Crocuta crocuta
GGAAGACACCTTGATCTTGGGCTTCTTAGCCTCCCAAACTGAGAAATAACTATCTATGGTTTAAACATCATGGTCTTTGATGTTTTTGGAATAGCCCCCCAAGCTAATGCACTAGGTTTGTCTGGCCCTGCTGACTCTTCTCAGACAATCTGGCCCCCTCCCCCGCACCGAGGTGTGGGCCCTCAACAGGTGTCCCCGGGCTCCTTCACTGATGACCTCTATCAAAAGTCCCATTCAGCCTCTTGCTTGGGATGCACTTGGCCTTGGGGTTCCTTGGAGCTCTCGGGGACCACCGCCAGGCCAAGCTGAGCATTTCCTTCAGGCAGAACCAGGACGCCAAACCCAGGCCTCAAAGTCCAGCTCCCCACCCCTGGGCTGGCTTCCCTCCGGGCGCATACCACTCTTTAAAAGAACGCTTTCTCCTTGTTATTTTCACGCCAAGGTTATCTGCTCAAGTCTGTACCGAGTAAATGAGGTTGTTTGGCTTATGGATACAAATAGATACTGCTTTTTTGACTTGCAAAATGAATTCTACCGTGACTGGCTCAAACTTAAGTATGCTAATGCTCAATGAACCAGTTGTCTATTTATTTCTGTTTGTGCTTGCAGGCCCATTAGCAACTTTTTCTTGTTTTCTTTGAGAATATTAAACGGTTCCAACATATTCTAAAAATTAGTTGATTAGCTTGTTAGGGCATATTTTAACTGCTAGCTCCGCCGAACCAAAGGAGAAAATGAAGGTAATTTTGTTTGCAAGGAATGTATGATTTGGAGCTGACTGTTGAAAGATGTGCCACGTCAACGTAATGAGGGAGTGTAATATCTTAGTTTGCATCAATATGGAAATAACCTCGCGCTTTGACAGACCTGATGCTGAAGGCATCACCCGCCTGCTCATTATGCATTCCGGCTCTGATTATGAAAAATAGTGTGTTTTCTTTTAAAGAGGAATCCACATTATCAATCAAACCGCACCAATTATTTCCAAACGGGATCGCGGTGGAATAGACACGGGGGCTTTTCAGCGAGGACCGCGCCCGATAGGCAGGCAGACCTTCAAGGGCGTGATATTTTTATTTCATGACAGTTGTTAGTATTAATTAGGAACACTAACGAAGTATTTTGTGCTGTGGTACCCAGACAACCTGGCTTTCCCCGCTATCATCCGGATCTTTATTATTTTGTTTTAATGAGCCCTGTCTTAAATAATATCAACGCACTCCTAATGATACCTCTCATCCAGCCTGATATTCCAACGCTTCTCTAAGAGGGTTGTCATAGAAAGGAGATAAAGAAAGGAAACGAGGGAGGGAAAAAAAAGACAACAGGAAAATCCTAGCCTGTGATGAGTGACACCAAAACAGAAGTATGAAAACAAAATGATGCTCGTTGCAACGGGAAAGTGTTTCCTTGAGTGTGTGCGTGTGTGTGCACGCACATGAGATCTCTCTGTGTGGGTGACATGTGAGTTTGGAGATTACTCACTTGGTATTTTTATCCCAGTCTTGCAGATAAGTGAAAGTCCAGGGGTCAGAACAGTGGCTTGCGCGCCATCCTTAAGATGTGCTATTTTCCACACCGTTCCCCACTGGACTGCCAGCTGCGTGGAGAGGGACAGGTGTTGCTCGGGGGTAATTCCGGTAGGTTATTCCTGGGACGTCATGCAAGGTTGGCGCCCAGGATGTGTTTGCTGAACGGACGATGGAAAGAAAGGAGCTTTTTCCTTTGAGCTTAAAACCTGCACTTACACTTGGAGAGCACACGGAAGCACACATTTTTCCTGAACAAAGCACAGTGAAAAACTAAGAAGAGACATGATGGACACTGAGTAAGTGGGAGGGAATCAACTAGACCTGGACACACTTTTGATGTGACCTTTGGTGCGTTGCATCATGTTTTCAATCCTCAATTTCCTATAGAACCAGCGGAGGTGTGAATTAACCATCATATAAGGAAGGTGTGGGTGGGGGACGGCATTCCATCCTTGGTGGGTAATCGCTCAGTAAATGCTTGCTGAATGAATGAATTGGGGAAAGATGGACGCGCCCCTTGGTGATCTTCCCCTTGGACTCCCCAGCACCGGAGCACGTTGACTGAAGTGGTTTTGACGGCTGTGTTGTTCTCGCAGTGGAAGTGCTGGGTGGTCTGGGGTGTGGGTGTGGACTTGCACGGCCTTGCGTGTGCATTCGTCACTGCTCCAGAATGGGAACCGGAGAAAGCCCAGGGTCATCATTTTCACCATGAGATAGATGCTTATCAAGCACAAACCCAAGACCTCTCCATCCGTGGGTGCTGGACCCCATCCAGGGCCCCTGCAAGTCCCCATCACTCACCCTCTCACCCACACTGTGCCTCACCCAGGACTTTCAGGGTCCAGGGATCTCTGGCCTGTGGATCAGGTGGCAATACCCCCTCAAACGCAGATGCTCTTCTCCCCTGAATGGACCATGTTGGTGGTGGGGGGGGGTGGGGATTCCCTATTCCCGGAGCACTGCTGCTTGGGGCCGGGACACAGGCCAGGGCAGATCAGAAGCCCTCGGAGGTGAAGCCAGAAGGTCTGGGATCGCAGCCAGCCTGGAGAGAGAAGTAGAGATTTCTTTGGGGGACACTGGGGCTGAGAGCTTGAGCCTTGATGCCCTTGCATGACATATTCTGTGGCTCCCAGAGACCTGAGCCTTGTACTTACTCACAGTTTCACGGATGCCTTGGTTCAAAACATGGGGTACCTACAATCTGCCCAGAATGCATGGGATAAGGTGCAGTTTCTGCTCTTCAGGAACTTGCAGTCTGGTGGGAGGAATAAAACACGTTTTGTAATCCAAGTCAGAAATGATCGGTGAATTAGAGGAGCCGACTCCAGTGCTGCCTTGGTGCTCAGCACGGAGGGATCATAGGTAGCTGGGGGAAATCAAGGAGGGCTTCTTGGAAGAGGTGGCATTGTAATCATTCAACAACAAGCATTTCCTGGGGCGCCTGGGTGGCTCAGTAGGCGGAGCATCCGACTTCGGCTCAGGTCATGATCTCACGGTTCGTGGGTTTGAGCCCCGCGTCGGGCTCTGTGCTGACAGCTCAGAGCCTGGAACTTGCTTCGGATTCTGTGTCTCCTTCTCTCTGCCCCCCAACCCCCCACCCCCAAGCTCTGTCTCTGTCTCTCAAAAAGAAATAGATGTTAAAACAAACAAACAACAAGAACATTTCCTGAGCACGTCTCTGAAGGCTCCCACCTTACCCCAAGGCCTGGGCTGAAAGGCCCCTGCTCTCATGGAGCTTACATCGCAGAGGTGAGGCGTGGAGGTAGACAACGAACCCCCAGTGAGTAAATGGAAAGGATGCCTTGCAGAGCGTGAGGAGTTCAGAGAATGAAGATGTCCGGGGCCTTGATGAGCGTGCAGAAGTGGCTCCCGAGAAAAGGAGGGCAGGGCTCTCCGGGCAGCGTGTCAGGACGGAACAGCACTGGAGGTGAACAGGGTGTGGAAGAGTAGAGAGAAGGCCAGAGGCAGGAAGTGGGGCTCAGAGAACTTGACCCCAGGCTCAGGAATGTGCATCTTAGGCAGCGAGCACTAGGGAGCCAGGGTGGGTTTGGAGCAGAGGAGTGCATGACGAGAGCGAAGGTGCTTTAGGGAGCACAGCAGAGCGGCCATGGGCGGGATGGAAAAACCGGGGTGCGGCTGGAAGGGAGCGACCTGCAGGAGGGCTCTGAGGTGCCAGGGATGAAGGAGAGAAGGCGATGAAAGGGATGACCGCTGGGGTCACCTGAACGGGAGGGCGTGGTGGCTTCCGCATGGGCAAGGACGCGACATATGCGGGTGTGTGTGTGAGGGGGTGAGTAACAAGGGGGTCGGGAAGGTGGCTAAGGACGGAATACTTTAGCAGTAGGAGCTGTCCACCTGTCCACCTACCAATGCGTGGCGACCCCGAGAGGGACCGGGTATGAATGGACGGCAGGCACCTCTCAGCGCACTTAGGCCGCAGGGTGCAATTTCCCAGCACCTCCTCTGGGGCCACAGCTGCACTGTGCTCGTCATTACAGCTTTTTGGTAGGGTTGCCAGATTCAGCAAATAAAAGTACCGGATGGTCAGTTAAATTTGATTTTTGGGGAGGAAAAAAAAAAAGGGATCATTTTGTAGGAAAAGTATATCCCACACACTAGTTGGGGATGTACTCAGACTAAACATTGTTTGTTGCTGCAAATTTACTGGATGTTCTGTTATTTCCCCTGACAACCCTACTCTTTGGTAACAATTGATATGAAGAAGGGGCCAGCTGTGTCCTAAGAAATAATGCTTCTGTGTGTGTGTGTGTGTGTGCGCGCGCGCGCGCGCGCTCGCGTGTGTGCGTGCGTGCATGTGTGTGACAGAGAGAGAGAGCGCATCTTAGTTCTTGGAATGGAAATGACAATTCTGAATGAGTTGAACTTGAAGCTGTCTTGACAGAAAGGACACTGCTCTCTCCACGGCCAGCCCGACGGGCCAGGAAGTGCTGCTCACTGGACAGGGTGTCGGCTTAGAGGCCGTGATCTCTAGGGGACCCTTCGTTGACGGGACTCCTCCTTCCCGGGAGCTGCTGGGGCCACACCTCAGGGCAGATCCGACAATGTCGCATGCGCTCTCCGACAGCAAGAACCCGATGCTGATGACCGTCTGGCTCCCCTGGCCCAGCTGCCTCATTTGTGTCAATGGGAAGAGTGAGCAACTGTGTGCACCCTGCAGGAGGTCTCCCGTGTCCAGTTGTCTGGGATCTTTACGCGTGGGGACAGGGTCCAGGGCCCGGCTGGGTGCTCAGCAGCGTGTCAGCGTCCTGGCAGACCCGGCCTTCAGGGACATCTACACGTTCCCGGGACCTACTGGGTTCACCGCCCGCTGAGGTGATGCAGGCAGAACAGCTTCTGGAAGCTCTGGGTCAGACCTGTTCCGGCGTGCTGCCGCCACCACCGGGGAGCCTACGAAGGCCAACCTCACAGCAGGCCCCTGCAGTTCTGGGCGCTGCAGACCGTGACAGCTCCGGCCCTGGGTGTTGGGGGTGGAGGTCACCGGGACCGAGGAACTTGGTGTCGTGTTCCGGGGATGCCCGGGTGGCTGTTCCTGGAGAGGGCTTTCCTTCTGTAGAGAAAAGGCTTCCTCCATCCTGCTCTGGAAAGTTCCACAGTGCTTTCAGTCATCCAGATCCGTCTTCACCTCCTGCCTGATGCCTTTTGGCCCATCTTGTACCAGATTCTGTTTGGGGCGCAAAGATGGTCCTGAAGGTCCGCTGGAGCTCTGCTGAGCTGGGGAAGGTGGTTCCAAACTGGGGTGATTTCTTTACTTTTTTTAAATGTTTATTAATTTTTTAATTTTTAAATTTCGTAGGTGAGGAAACTGAAGGAGAGGTGTTTGTTCTTTCTCCTTGTGGATTAGGCTCTGGCGGGGAGGCACCGACAGCCTCCATGAATGGGGTGCGCTGGTAAGCGCCATCAAAGGGCTACAGAAGGTCCCGGGAGAAGGGGTGGGTGGGGCTCAGTTCAGCGGTGGTCGGTGGTCGGGAGGCCTTTGGCAGTGGTGGGTTTCAAGAGGGGACTTTGAAAAACCAGCTGGAGTGTTGCTGGGGGGAGACGGGAAGAGGGGTCCCGGATGAAGCACAGCAGCGGCAGAGAACAGAGTGAGGCCGCGGGGCAGGGGGGGAGGTCCCGCTGAGCTCAGCTGGATGCGCCTAGTGTGTGCGTGCGTGTGCGCGGGGCTGTGTGTGCGTGCGGGTATGTGTGTGCCGGCGCGCGTGCATCAGCAGAGGGGGCAGGGAGGCTGAAAGCTCAGCCAAGCCCTTTGAGTTTTATTCTGTGGAAAGCGGTGCTATCTCCCAGGTGTAGACTTTGAACCCGAGTCACCTTTTAACTCAATTATTGAATCTGTCTATCTTTTTAATAAGATGTTTTTAATGGCAGTGAAAGGCTGCCGTTTCCGATCAAGATGGACCACTGGACTTGACATTTACTGGAAAACAGGAGTCCAGGTCTGCAAGAGAAGGTGAGCAAGATGGGCACATGTTCTTCCAGAGTTTATCCTGGAAGTGGGGGTGTGTGTGT
This sequence comes from Crocuta crocuta, assembly GCF_008692635.1. NCBI lineage: Eukaryota > Metazoa > Chordata > Mammalia > Carnivora > Hyaenidae > Crocuta > Crocuta crocuta. Next base: position 2,003,400 of record NW_027529672.1, read on the forward strand.
CCGTCTGGCTTCTGCTGCAGGGACTCGGTCAGTGCCCGGCTGAGTCTGTGTATAGTTGTGGCCAAGTCACTGTGCACCAGTGTGGCCGGCGGCGGAACAAAGCCGGGGAGACCCTGGCTTCCCCGATAGCTTGCTGACACACCTCTCCTGCTAGGGGAGTTGAAAGGACATCTTTGGACACAGCTGTAACAGAAGTGAGGCGTGCTAAGTGTCTGAGAGGGGCATGTGAAGGGCTGTGGGAGGGGCTGTTGTGTCCCTCTGGGGTGTCAGGATACGGCTCTGTGGGGCAGGTGGCCCGCACCATCTGGGGGGTGGCCATTCTGGTTAGTGAATACAGTGTGAACAAGATTCACCGGCCAGACAGGTGGCCGTCAGCCAGAGGACGGTGGGCCCTGATGAGACAGGGGGAAGAGGGAGGGGTCGGTAAAGGTCAGAGACCTGGAGGGTCCGGGGGAGGGGTGCTCATCTGGGGGACAGGACGTGGAGTTCTGATCTAGGAGGAAAAGGCTTTATCGCAGACTTTCCCAGGCTAGGATTTCCCAGTGGCCTCTGAGGACCTTGAGAAGAGGGAGGAGCAAGCAGGTTGGCTAGGATGCTCAGGTTGCAAGCAGTAAGAAACAAACTCTGGAGTTCGGCAAAACAGAATTTACTGGAGAAGTATCCAGAATCAACGGGAAGACTGGAGACCTGGCTCAGAAATAGGCAGAAACCAAGGAAGCTCGTTGAGGGGTGGGAATAGCCTCATGGAGGGAATGCCGGGAACGTCTCCATTCCTGGGCAACTAGTCTACCTGCTCAAGATCTGCCCTCAGCAAGGCCTCAGCTCAGAGCCTAGTGAGAGCCACCTGTTTTCCTCTTGACTCAGGGAGGGCAGGGCCCTCCTACAATCCCACACGTAGAGTAAGTTCCCCATGAAGAGACTGGAATGCTATTAGGAAGGTGAATGGCGGGGGAGGGGGGGCCCTGAGCCACACGCAGAGCCCGGAGGGTCTGCGTGGCTCACGCCTGGTTGTCAAGAGTGTTGTCAGCAGGGGCGGTTTGTCCTTTGCCCTTCAGTGTAACCCTCAGAGTATCCACGTGCCTCATACTGGCTGGGGCTCCAGGTAAGTTCAAGTGCCCCTACGCTACAGAAAGCTCATGTCCCAGCCACAGCAGACCCATGTCAGTGGGAGACAACCGTCCCGAAGCCTTTGCGGGAGCAGAGGCAGCACAAACTTTCCGCAGCTTTTAAAGAGAATTCCCCAGGGGAGCCCGGGTGGCTTAGTCGGGTAGGCGTCCGACTTTCGCTTAGGTCATGATCTCGCAGTTTGTGGGTTCAAGCCCCGCGTCGGGCTCTGTGCTGACTGCCAGCTCAGAGCCTGAAGCCTATCAGAGGCTGCATCTCCCTCTCTCTCTGACCCTCCCCTGCTCACGCTGTCTCTCTCTCTCCTAGAAATAAATAAAAATATAAAAAAAAAATAAAGAGAATTCCCCAGCGTAAGCCGTATTCTACCAGGAATACATGCGCTTCATGAAAACTGCGGTAAAAACTGGGAAAACGTGACATGTTATGATAGACTGAGCCAGGCAAAAAAAATGACAAGCCATGTGACAAGGGGGTATTTTGGGGTTGGGGACAGAGTTAGAAATAATTACAGTATAACCGAGCACAGCTCTCCCATCCCTCTTGCTGTGTGGCTGGGGTCTTGTGTGCGTGGATGGAAGGGAAGGGGGAATCATTTGACTCTAATTTCAAGCCTTGTTCCTCTAATGGTTCCTTGTGGAATGATGTTAAATAACGATAATTATTACAGAGCCCCGTGCCTTGAGCTACTCTCGTCAACTGCAGCTGGGGCCCGTGGGGTTTGCCATTTCTCTTCCGAGATGGGTTTGTAAGGCCAGTCTACAGATGCGTGCAGATTATTTCCTCTTAAACTTTGTGACTGCAGTTTGGGTAGGCGTCACCAGATGAACCCAGATACCTTGCGGTTGGCCTTGTATGTCAGCAGCTTAGCCTTTCGTGGTCATGGAAAACTAGAATCGCAGACTGCGGCACACTCAACACCCAATGACCGTCCACGAAAACCCTCTTCGTTCCTTTATCCAATCAACCCCGTCCCATTCAAAGACTAATGATGGCCATTTAGGGAAGCTGTGCTCTGTGCCAGGTGCCCAGGCTGAGGCTGAGGACCTGGAGGGAAACGAGACTTTTCTCCCCGCTTCCAGGAGTTCATAGAGCATGAAACCACTGGTCATAATAATGTGCGGGGCATTCTAATACAGACGTGCACACTTGGCTGAGGAACCAGAGAATGGATTCCCAGGCCAGCTTGGACAGGAATCAAAGAGAGGCTGGCGCTTGAAGGGTAAGTAGGAGTCAGAGAGCAAGTCTGCTCCAGGCAGGAGGGCCCCATGAGTCAGGACATGGAGATTTGCAAGTCTAGAGGCAGGAAGGGTGACCAGTGGCTGATGTGAGGCAAGACCCTATTTTAATTTTAAAACAATTAAGTGTTTCTGATTAGAGTAATAATAAACGTCTAAAGACAACTGTGGTTCAAATGTTGGTATTCTTCCTCCTCCGTGCCCTCCCTCACTGCCTCTTCTATGAGTGGCTTCTTTCTATTCATTTATCGCTCTCTCCAGAATCAGGATAAAATTGAACATATAGTTTTTATATCCTTTTAGCACTTACGGATTATGTTATGAACATTTCCCCTACCGTTAAATATTCTTCATCGATATTATGTTTAACGACTTACTATTTCATCATATGCGTGTACCATAAGTTCCTCAACTGCTCACTCATGTGGGGCATTTAGTTTGTTTTCGGTTTTTTGGACACTGCAGTGAACATTAAGATAAATCCTTTTGTCCACATTTCTGATGAGTTTTTCAGGATAAATTCCTAGAACTCTCAAACTGGAATGAAAAGGTATGAATGTTTCCAAGGTTCTCCGTTCACATCACTCATTGCTTTCTTTAAAAAAAGTTCAAACCAGGGGCGCCTGGATGGCTCAGTTGGTTAAATGTCTGACTCTTGGTTAAGTGTCTGATTCTTTGGCTCAGGTCATGATCTCTTGGTTAGCGAGTTCAAGCCCTGCCCCGGGTTCTGCGCTGATTGTGCAGAGCCTGCTTGGGATTCTCTCTTTCTGCCCCTCCCTCATGCGTGCATACTCTCTCTCTCTTTCTCTCTCCCTCTCTCTCTCTCAAAATAAATAAATAAACTTAAAAAAAAGTCTAATCCAACTTGTAGGTAAAGATGGCAGATGAAACACACTAATTTGCTCTCCTTCCCACCAGTATAGTAAGATTTTTTTAAAAGAGGCATAAACTTGCAAGAGTATGAGATGAGCACAGCAGCACAATCTGAGAATCTGGGAACTGGATGGACAGGGGGTGGCTGCTTTAGCAGATTTGGGAAGGCGGAATCCCCAGCCGGTAGTGGAGAAAACATAAAACCAATTCAATGCACTCAGCTGAGTCCTCAAAACATGCAGGAGAAGGTGGCGCCAAGCGAGTCTCAGAAGCTGAAAGTTTTTCCAGAAGCAGTCAGATCCCTAGACTTCCTCCCGTACTCTGTGGGCGGGGCATGGAGTGAGTCCCACACCCCCCTACACCTTGCATGCATTTGGACACAATTATTCTCTGGAGAAGGTAAAACCAAGCAACGTCGCATTGGGCCATTAGATGTGGTTGGGAGGGGGTGTTTATCATACCTGATGGTCTAAGGGGACCGAGGCAGGTGGCTGCTGGCCCCCCCCAGGTCCACCCTCCCCAGGCTCCCGGGACAGGGACAGCCAGGAAAGCACCGCCAGGCCGGAGACTGAAGGAATTTTAAAAAAATGTTTACTTATTTTTGAGAGAGCGAGGAAGAGAGAGAGAGCGAGAGCACTCAAAAGTGCATAAGTGGGGGAAGGGGCAGGGAGAGAGGGAGACACAGAACCTAAAGCAGGCTCCAGGCTCTGAGCTGTCAGCACAGAGCCTGACGCGGGGCTTGAACCTACAAACCATGAGCTCATGGCCTGAGCTGAAGTCGGATGCTTAACTGACTTAGCCACACAGGTGCCCCTGTAGGCATTTTCTGTCGGGAGACTGTTCAGCACAGGGGGAAAGACTGTAAAGATACTAACGTGCAGAACTTCAGATGAAGTTCTACAAACGCTTCTGGGGTGTTTGTAGCTGACATTCCCTCTCCCGACACACAGAATTCCTAAACTGATTTTTTAGTTCCTCATCTTTATTCATGTGAAGGTCACCAAGGGCTACCAGATATCTGAAGAAAGTTTCTAACATGGGAGGAAAGGGCCAAAGCAGACTATCAGAAACACTGGCCTCTACCTCACACTGCACACCCAAACCGATCTGAAATGGACAGTAAGTCTAAATGTGAAAGCTACAATAAATCACAGAGCTCTGAGAAGAAAACATAGGAGAACTGACACAACTTTGAAGTCAGCAAAGATTTTTTAAATAGGACACACACACAGAGACACACACCCCATTAATTAAGAAAGGAAAGATGAATTAATTAGAATTCACTAAAATTTAGAAGTTCTGCTCCTCAAAGGGCACCAGTTAGAGAATGGAAATGTAAGTCACAGAATGGGAATAGATATTTGTAATTCTGACATTAGACAAAGGGCTTCTATCTAGATCATATAGAGAATGCTACAAACCAGTAATTAAAAAACCAGCCCATAAAAAAGATTGAAGACTAAAAGTCTTCTAGAAATGGGGGCACCTGGGTGCCTCAGTCGGTTAAGCTTCTGGCTCTTGATCTCAGCTCAGGTCATGATCTCATAGTTTGTGAGGTTGAGCCTCATGTTGGGCTCTGTGCTGACAGCATGGAATCTACTTGGGATTCTCTTTTTTCCTCTCTCTCTGCTCCTCTCCTGCTCATGCTCTTGCTCGCTCGCTCTCTCAAAAAAAATCTTTTAGAAATGAAAAACCCAGAATAGGGTTTAAAGAGATAAAGTTGAGGAATCTCACAAAAACAGAGTGAAAAGACCATGGGAATGAAAATAAAAAAGATCAGAAAATGAGAAGTTTACAGAGTAGGAAGAGAGAAAAGAGAAAGGAGAAAATCACAAGTGACCCGATCCAATAAAACATTTCAAAATGAAAGGACACAGGTTTCAGAATGAAAGGGGCTCACGAACTTACCCTGAATTAGGATGGAGTCACCATCATGACATTCTAAGGCACTGAGGACCAACTCTGAGCTACCACAGAGAAAAGAAATAAAATAAACCCAATACAAGAGAATAAGTCCTGTTCGTAGGGACAGATGTCAGACTGGCTTCAGGTTTCTTGGCTTGGAAGCCACCTCGAAGCTCAAAGACCATGAGCAATGCTTTCAGAATGTGGAAGGAAGATGATTCTCAACCCCCTTTTCTACCCAGCTGACCTATCAATCAAATCTGAGAGTAGAATAAACTTATTTTCGTATTTGCAAAGTCTCAGAAAATTTATATCCCGTACACACATTTCTCATAAAGCTGCCATAGTTTATATTTTACTAAAATAGCAAAGTGAACGTAAAGGAAGACTGGGAGACAGGACACAGGACAAGAAACAAGGAGACAGGCAGGTGGAGGGGCCTCTAAGTGGGTGGTGGAGGGTGAATGTTGGCCCCAGCTAAGTACCCAACATGGAGGGCCCTGGGTCAAAGCGGTGTGACTGAGTCAGGAGGGCAGGATTGTCACCACCTTGATGGTTTGTGCTCTTTCGCTCTCTTTGTATTTTCTGCATTAAAGAGCATTTTTAAAATTCTGGTAAAATATATATAAAATTTGCCATTGTAACCATTTCTAAGCGTATTCATTCAGTGGCACAATTTAGTCTACGTTCAGAGTATGGTACAACCATCTCTATTAGCTGTTCCCGAAACCCGTCATCGCTGTCGACAGAAACTTTGTACCCACTAAGCAATAATTCCATATTCCCACCNCCTCCATTCTGTTTTCTTTCTATGAATTTGACAATTCCAGGGACCACATATAAGTAGATTCATACAATATTCATTCTTTTGTGTCTGGCTTAGTTCATGTCTTTTTAAAAATGTTTATTTGAGAAAGAGAGAGAGAGAGAGAGAGAGAGAGAGAATGAACAGGGGAGGGGGCAGAGGGGCGGGGAGACACAGAATCCAAAACAGGCTACCGGCTCTGAGTTGTCAGCACAGAGCCCAATGCAGGGCTTGAACCCACAAACTGCAAGATCATGACCTGAGCCGAAGTCGGAGGCTTAAATCACTGAGCCCCCCACCCCCAAGACACTACTGGCTTATTTCGTTTAACATGCTGTTTCATTTAGCATCAAGATTCACCATGTCAGAGCCTACGTCAGATTTCATTCTTTTTTATGGCCGAATAATATTCCATTTGTATGGAATCCCATGCAAATATTCCATATTTTGTTGACCCCTTCACTCATGGATCCCTGTCCTTGTAAGTCTGACGATGCCTGCATGAGTCTGTCCTGTGTTTGGCTCCTTGGATCATGTGCTGATGAGGTCTCTGCTGCCTGCATCAGCTCTGAACAGTCATCGCACTTCGCAGTTCAGAATATTCAATTCCCTTCACGGAGGTAAGTTTTGACCTGGCCCTGATGGCTAAGGGCGAGTTATGGTGAGCTCAGCAGAAGAAAACAGAACAGCCCACTCCCCTAGCCCCATTCCTGATGGACCTCCAACATGTGCCCACACCCACACTCCGTCTGATGCCCCGACTGGGGCGAGCCCTTCACTTCTGTGAAGTATTCATGGCCGTTCCCACCGACATCCCCTGAGGCTCTTAATGATTCTCACGGAAGCTGGGGTCAAACTAACCAGAGGCTCATTCATCTTCTCTTCTCCTGGGAACCTTCACATAATGTGAGTGTATTACTCTTCCAGGGCACAGGGAGCTTCATGCTATTTTCTGCTACTCAATTTTCATATTTCGTTAACATTTTTTTAATGTTTATTCATTTTTGAGAGAGAGAGAGGGAGAGCGAGAGCAAGCAGGGGAGGGGCAGAGAGAGAGGGAGACACAGAATCCAAAGCAGGCTCCAGGCTCTGAGCTGTCAGCACAGAGCCCCATGTGGGGCTGTAACGCACAAATGATGAGATCATGATGAGCCAAGGTTGGATGCCTAACCGACTGAGCCACCCAGGTGCCCTTCATTTTTCATATTAATTGCCATTTACACTCATTTATATCTAAGTAGTTGTAGATAAGTGAGAATATTTGATTGAAAAAAAAGAAAGATTAAACTAGCCCAAGTCTGGTCTCAGGAAAGTATCCATGTCACCACACCATATAGTATTGTTAGTGTTTATAGTTTGATGTGACATATGAAGGTATTACTGTTTTATTTTTCTTTGTTCTGATTATTAGTGAGACCGCCCATTTTCCTTCTGCTTATTAGTCATTTGTATTTGTCTTCTGTTCTTCAGCCCATGTCCTTTTCTTTAAGTTTATTTATTTTGATGAAGAGAGAGAGAGTGCGAGCAGGGGAGGGGCAGGGAGAGGGAGAAAGAGAATCCCAAGCAGGCTCCACGCTGTCAGTGCAGAGCCGGATGCAGGGGTCAGTCCCAGGAACCATGAGATCATGACCTGAGCTGACATCAAGAGTGAGGCGCTTAACCGACTGAGCCCCCCAGGCACCCCCAGCCCAGACACTTTTTATTTTCCACGTGGAAAGCAATGCGAGTGGGTAAGAGCAGCCTTCCTAAAGAACAATTCCTTCTTCTTTATGCACTCCTGCCCCACCCAGTAGCACACTCCTGGAGGAGATGGAGGCGGTAAAACGCCACTTATGCACTTGAACCTGATGACTGTTATCAAAAGTACAATGCTGGCTCTCTGGAAAGTCAAAGTTGCCAAAGAAGTTAATAAGCAGAAATAAGGAATTGCTGCGAAACCAGATGGAATGTTTTCTTCTCATTGCAAGGTCCCCACTGCTCTGCTGGCTGCGTTCTGTGTTCGGAGCCAGGACTGCTCATGGGGTGCCAGGCGGGAGTCCCCGGGGTGCTGTCGCCCACCGGCCTGCAGCCCCAGGACCCTGAGAATTTGGCAACACTCTGCTGAAAAGGGTGCAAGGTGATGTCCCACCACTGGATGGCATAAAGGCCCACAGTCCCTTGACTGTTTGCCAAGGACTCAGCGTCTCTAAATGTCCCTTTCCCTTCCCCCCTTCCCAGGTGAGTTCTCCAATTATCATCATATGCGTGTAAAGCGAGGAGAAAATAGACATACGGACACATGCCAGCCTTTGTGCTATGTGGCTAATAACACCAAAGGTAACTTCCGTGTCCCGCAGGGAAACGGTTAAGCTATGTCCCAACCATGTGAAGGAATATTATACACTTGTTAAAATTAGCTTCACTGGGAGTTTATAATAGGATAAAAACATGCTTAAAGCGTATTGGCAGATAAAAACAGGACGTACCCCTGCATTCCTGTATTATCACAACCACTTAAATAAGCGGAGGAAACAGATGCTGGAAGGGAATGCAACATTACACTGGTTCTTCCTGGGGCGTGGAATCGTAGGTGAGGGCTCCTGCCCCCCCTTTCCTTTCGCCTCCTTTTCTTTAATGAGAAGATTACTACTTTTATGATGGAGATCATTTATTAGAAATAAGAAATAGGGGCGCCTGGGTGGCTTAGTCGGTTAAGCGTCCGACTTTCGCTTAGGTCATGATCTCGNAAATAAAAAAAAAAAAAAATTAAAAAAAAAATCTTTAAAAAAAAAAAAAGAAATAAGAAATAGGGGGATGCTAATTACCCTGCCGTCAGTAAAACCTCCGGGAAGGCTGGCAGTTTCTCCCAAGGGCTGCTTCCCATACCAGGTGTGCGACTTCTGAGAACAGAAGTCGGTTCCTTCCCTCTGCTTCTGTTCCCTGCTCAAACATCAAGCAATCTGCCTTGTGTGGAGCACATTACTGCTCTTGATGAGGACCCAGCTCCTTTGTGGTGGCATTTGAAACACTAGGAGTGTTTTTAGAAATGAAAATTACACTCCTGGGGGGCTCAGTTGGTTGAGCTTCTGACTTCGGCGCAGGTCATGATCCTGTGGACCGTGGGTTCAAGCCCCGTGTCGGACTCTGTGCTGACAGCTCAGAGCCTGGAGCCTGTTTCGGATTCTGTGTCTCCCTTTCTCTCGGCCCCTCCCCCGCTCATGCTCCATTTCTCTCAAAAACAAATAAACGTTAAAAATTTTTAAATAAAAAAAAAGAGATGAAAATTACTCTCAACAATTGCAGCAACTGAATCTTGCACTCTGTAAAGAGGAGGCAGATTTTACATGGCGACTTGCTTCTGTGTTTAAAAACCAGCCCAGGTGCACCTGGGGGGCTCAGTCGGTTAAGCGTCCGACTTCGGCTCAGGTCATGATCTCACGGTTCGTGGGTTCAAGCCCCGCGTCGGGCTCTGTGCTGACAGCTAGCTCAGAGCCTGGAGCCTGTCTTTGGATTGTGTGTCTCCCTCTCTCTCTGACCCTCCCCTGCTCACGCTGTCTCTCTCTCTCAAAAAAAAAATTTAATTAACTAATTAAAAACAAATAAATAAAAACCAGCCCAGGTTAATGTGTTAGATGCATGGATTCTCTGACCCTGCTGGTTGGAGTGTGAATTAGCACCATCCTTGTGGAGGACAGTCAGGTGACATTCAAGAAAAGCCTTACGATTCTGCATGTCCTTCAATGACACGATGCTGCAAATTGGGATTTCTTCTAAGGAAATAATCCTGAATGGTTGTAAACATAGAGCTGTAAGCATGTTCATTGTCGTCGAGCTTAGGATCACGAACAATTGAAAACAACAAAAGGGGGCTGGCTCAGTAAATTATGGTACATTTATGTAATGGCGTATGATGTTTTTAAAGAATATTGAATGAGATGGAAATTTATTCAAGATACATTGTTATATAATCTGATTATAGAGTAGTATATAATTTTGCACTGAAATACACATGTGCTGATTAAAAATAACGACAAAAAATTCACAAAATTGGTGACTATAACTCTGTTTCCAGATGGCAGGATTTGGGGTGATTTATTCACATTTTTGCCAATAGATTCCTTCATTCAATGCATCTCACTTATTTTGCCCCACGGAGCCGTGTGTAGTCAGGGAGGCGTGGCCTGGAAGAAGCATGTCCTAAATGAGGTACTCCCCATGAGCTGCTCAGAGCGTGGCGCTCCAGGCATGCTGTGAATCCTTTACAGCCCCAAACTGAATGAGGCAGGCCTCCGGCAGACGAGTGACACATTAGACTGGCTGGTGCCAAAGGGACGTTTAGGTGGTCACTGCTTACTCAAAAGGGATTGGAGAGAAAAAGGAAGTCTCTATTCCGGCCTTCCTAAAACTAGTGTGCCCTGAAAACTCTTTTAAGTCACATTTTTTCCGTTCCATCCATCTACCCACCTATTCATCATTCATCCACCTACCTATTCCTTCATCTATCTAACCACCCGTCCACCTGCTCATTCATACACTTATCTACCTATCCACACAACCATTCGCTTGCCTATCTATCATCCACCCATCCACGCCCCCCATCCATTGACTCAGCTACCAGCCCATACATCTGCTCATCCAACCAAACTTATTTGCTCGTGTACCTAGCCATCTGCCCATCCATTCACTCACATGAATACTTATCCACCCATCCAGCCATTCACCCACCTACCTAGCCATCTACTAACCCACGCATGCACTCATCCATCCTCCATCTATTTATCTATCCATCCATGCTTTTGTTTCTTCTTTCATTCCACAAACATTGACTAGGAATCTACAACTTGCCAGATCCTGCACTTGGATGGTGCTGAGTAAAGGACACAGCCCACTCACAGGGAATTCATAGTCTAGGTTGTCTCCATCACTCACACCAACAAGGCCTGTTGGCTGCTTTGGTGTGGCCTGGTAACCACATGGCACCTGGGGCCCTCCACCCAGGTTTTTGTGAAGTGTGGGGAGGGCCCCAGCTGGAAGAGTCCTTGGGAAGATGGGAAACAAACTTCCTCAGAGGTGAAAGCATTTGGGAGCATCCTCTGATGCGTGAGGGGGATGGGTTTGTGCTGGGGCCTGGACCATTCCCTCAGACTTCTGGAGGCGGGCAGGCCCTCAGGGTGGAGGCAGATGTGGGTGTGCTTGGGGAGACCCTATATTTCCCTTGTGCCCAAGCAGAGACACAGAGGGGCTGCTGTCCTCCTGGGCCATGATCTGCACCATGGAGGCCAACATGGTCTAGAAACCAGATGATGCCTCTAAGAATGTTCTGGATAATGCTAGATCTCTAGCACCCTTCATGATTCTAGGAAGGGGGTGGAACTCCCGAGCCAACTGAAACTGAATCACCTGCCAGCCTGATCCATGGAGCTCTGACAAAATTAAATTTCACTGAGAAAAATAAAAGCTTGACATTTCTTGAGTTTTTGATCTATGAGCTAAACTTCTACCACCCACACTTGTTTTTCAGGCATCTTCCTGGATCCTAGGGAGTGATTCAAACAGAAACCTGGGTCAAAATGTGGGGATGTTTAACATCTTAGGAGACCTGCAAGATTCCTTTACAAGGAGGTAGCTCATACCCCACCAGCTTCCCTAAGCCCTTGTCAGCCCGGGATGTTACCAACATTTGTAAGTTTTGTCTCTAGGATGGCTTAAAACTCCTTATTTCCACATATTTCTCCGGAGACTGATGAGGTTGAGCATCTTTGCATGTTGGTTGCTCATTTACACCTTTTCTTTTGTGACTTGCTCATTGTGATTGCAAGTCTTGGGGCACCTGGGTGGCTCAGTTGGCATCCAACTCTTGATTTTGGCTCAGGTCATGATCTGACAGTTTGTGAGAGTTCGTGGGGCTCACTGCTGTCACCACACAGCCTGCTTTGGATCCCCTGTCCCCCCATCTCTCTTGCCCCTCCCCTGCAGGTGCTCTCTCTCAAAAATAAAAATAAAAAATATATATGTGTGTATATATATACATGTATATGTATAATTGCAAGTCATTGCCTACAGACTCTCTCCATATTTTGTGTGTCTCCGGGAAGTGTTTCTCAATTGCTACTTTTGGAATTAGATGTTCGGTCCCTTGGTACCTGCAGTTAGCTAAGGCCTCTATCAGAACACTTATTTTGTTTGGTTTTGTATATGGGAAGTCCATGAATTTGTTCATTTCACTTCCTGCTTCCTTCCTCAAAGGATCGCAGGCTGCATCATGTGTGGTGTTTATCTGCGTCTTCTTCGAGACTGAACTTGGCAGAGATTGTGGCCTATTGAAGAGTTATGCTTATTCCTTCCATGATTTAACCAAGAACTCTGAATGGAGGTCTCAGAGAATTCCCCGCACATTTAGTAATCATAAAGTTTTTTTGAAGTACTTTTTATGGTAGAGAAATTTGGCAGACAGTGCCTTAACCAAGTGATCGGAGCCAGCATCACCAATGGGGGATGGACATGGGTATTTAGGACCATTGTCAGCTGTACTGTGGTTTTGCTCAATGCGCATGGGCTGAATCTAACAGCAAACCCAACAGATTTCAATTGGGGACCATGTTACAAAACTGCCGGCCCGTTCTCCTTAAAGCAGTCAGGGTCACAGAAGGCAGACCAGCTGCAGATGTGGTCCAGGTTCATGCGAACCAGAGCCATGAATGTTAATGCAACACGTTCCCCTGGGTTGGCTCTTGGGTCAGAAACACATCGCACTAAAAGACATCCTTTGAACGGTTGGGAATTTGGGTATGGATTCTATGAGAGTAATCTTGTGTTAAGGTAAAATTTCCTGAATTTGATAATTATATTGTGCTTAGACAAGAGAATGTTATTGTTCTTATGAAATCTGTGCTGAAATATTTAAGGGTGATGGGTCATGACTCTGCAACTTATTCTCAATTAGTTCAGTGAAAAAAATTTCTGTAACACATGAGATGGGGAGAGAGAGAGAGAGAGAGAGAGACTGGGAGAGACACGTGCTAATGCAGCTCAATGAATGAATACAGCCATGCAGGTAAAGGATACGTGAGTGCTGCTCACAGCACTATTGCAACTATTAAAAAAATAGGTTTGGCGTTTCCAAAATAAAAGGTTATTTCTTATACTGGGCAAGAAAACCAACACTCTCTCAGGTTGTGTTGAAATCAGACGTCTTTTCCAGAGTGGCTCCAGGACTGGGGACAGGATGTAGCATTTGCCAGAGCGTATTGTCTCTGACATTCATTAAGATTCCTAATACCTTCCCTGCATCAACTTTCATGAGCTTCAAAGGAAAAGAGGGTTTAGAATGCTTTCTAATTCTTCTTTCATATCATCTTGTTCACTATCGACCCAGCATCGATTTATCCCAAACCAAACTCAACCACAGGGCTGCTGTTTAAAGAGAGGTAGACATGTGGCCATTTTCGAGGGGATCTGATGAGCTCGGGAGGCCATTCCAGAAGACACTGTCTTGACGCTTAGATTTGTGTCATGGACCGGTTCTGTTTTCTGTTACTCACAGATGTAACTCACAGATGTGACGCACAGTAACTCAGAGTCACTTATAGATGTCTATGCTGATCAAATTAGTGGAATATTCCTCTCTTCTTCACCCCAAGTCTGTAGATACGCTCCACAGGAAGTTTTCGCTTGCCAGACATGGAGTTAAGATTAATGGAAGAAGTGTGATTGGCAGTGGCAGTGTGGCAGCGGGCGACTGACAACTGACAGGTGACAGATGATGAAGCAGAAAGTCCAGAATCCATTGCATCTGACCTCTGCGTAAGTTGGACCCTCGCTGGGAACGCAGCATATTCCCTGCGACATTTTCTTGGGTTGGTAGGGATTTTTAAAAAATGTTTATTTATTTTGAGATAGAAAGTGTGAGCAAGTGGAGGAGAGAGGCAGAGAAAGAGAGAGAGGGAGAGAGAGAATCCCAAGCAGGCTCTGCATTGTCAGCAGGGAGCCCAACTCGGGGCCTGAACTCACAACTCATGAACTGTGAGATCATGACCTGCGCTGAGATCAAGAGTCAGATGCTTAACCCACTGAGTCACCCAGGGGCCCTGGCTTTCATTGCTTCTGAGAAATCAGCTATCATTTTATTTTTTTCCAATATCACTTTATAGTTATTNTATCTGCATCCCAGGCATTTGAGAAGAAACTGCCCTGAAGAACAGAATTGAATTGAAGGCTGCTTTTCCTTACAGCCAGGACGGCTGGGGATCCGGGGTAGGGAGAGGAGCAGAGCAAAGGGAGCATGCTCAGTGGGGCGGGGGCTGCTGGTCTGGTGGTGAGAAGGAAGTGTTTGGGAGGCTGAGCTGGCAGCCAGGAAGGACCTGAGGGTGACGGTGATGACAACCGGAGGTGGCGGGGAAAGAGAGACACAACTGGCCAGCCGGGCACCCAGGCTGGGCTGCCTCCTGGTGCCTGTGCTGGGCTCCGCTCCGTGCACTCTCTAATTCCCACGAGGCAGATGAAGACAACGTGGGGATTTTTTAGAGGAAAAACAAAGGATGAACATGGGGCAAAGGCTGGAAAATAAGGACCTGGGTAAATGGTTCCGGGCATGGAATTACTTAGTCTGTAAAAGAGGTAGTGTGGGATTTGGTCAGATAAACCAATACGGTGAGCCACGCCTATGTAGACGTGGGAGAACAAAGGTGGACATTCTGGGGACAGAGCAGGAGCGCAGATGAAGTCTCTCCCGCATCAAGGACAGACTTGATGAGTAGCTCCAGACATGTGGGTTTCACAGTCTAGCGTGATCAAGAACACAAAATGTTAGGCACTGACCTTGAGTCGCCAGCTTGTTATTTATTCGAGTCGGGAAGACATTTACAAATCCCAAACTCACCGTCTCCAATCACCATCACGTCAGAAAAGAGGGGAATTTCCAGCCCCGCAAATCAGGAAGGACTGAACCTCAGAACGCAGGACTGTATGCTGAATATATTTAGTTTGGTACGAGCACACTTCTGTTTCTCTTTTTGCTTCAAACCAATGCGAACTTCGCCCAGTATGGCAGACACCCCAACCTCATAGCCACCTCAAGGCCCAGGAGCCCACGGCCTCAAAGGGGCAATTAATCAGAGGGCCCCAAGACCCTCACCTGTTAGCTCCACAGCCACCGAGAGCCCTGGCCTTCTAATTAACAGAAACAGGGACGCCTTTGTCACCAGCTAACAGAGGGACCGAGGTGATTGGAGGCAGGTGCCTGTTGCACTTAATGTGGTGATTTGATTTGTGACCTTTAGTCTCCATTTTAAGCAGAAGAATGAACAACTATAATTGTGTAGCGTGTTATTTTTTTTTTTCTGTATTTAACCTTCAACATTACCTCCAGGCGAATGCCTGATCTTCCCCGGCCCCAGGAGAGGGCTACCTTGTTTATGCATTTAATTTTCCCTTCTCTCCCTTTCCGAGCTGACATTTTCAGCTGACATGGAAAAAGGGACTGAAGTGGAGGTAAATTGTTAAGTTTCTGTGTTTTGACTCTGAGCTGAAGACTTTCTGCCCTGTTTCAGAGGATTAGAGCTGGCTATTTGGAACTATTTCAAAATTCTGGCCCCGTATCCTTGAGATGAATGTTAGCGGCACATGGGGGCGACTCCCCCACAAGCACACCAGCCCCTGGTACCACGCAGCGGCAAGCCACATCAGGAACTGACCGAGATCAAGAACGGGCAACATCAGGTGAAAGGTAATCCATTGCCTGTTGTCCATGGCGGAGAACTCCATTCTGGCCATTCAGACTTGAGTTTTTCTCTGACAGCTCCTGAGAAAGTTCTTCCTCCCTCATAAGAGAGGCAGGATTTCTGTTTCCCTCTGAAGGTGAGCAAAGGGGCTTGCCGCTCCGCATGCTAGAAGCTGTCTCGGGGCCAGGAGGGAGCCAGCTTGAGGAGGAGACCAATGAGGAAGAGGTGGCTGCACAGATCTTGGAAGGCATTGGATCTTGGCGGCATTGGGCTGCCTGGTCAACCATGAATGGTGTCCTGTTTACCTGGAGTGTAGTGTCCCGGGAACCAGTGAGTTCGGTGTATGCAGGGGTTTTGTTTTTGCCGCCCAAAGCCTCCTAACTGATACCGCACCCCCCTTCCTTCTCCTCGCTTGTTTACCCTGAACATGTGTTCTGCTTCTCATGAATTCCTCCACTTCTCTTCCTACATTCTCTGGGGACTTGTGTGTCTGCCCAGAGCCCAGAACTGTTGAAAAAACAGAGGACTAGGCTGCCCCTTTTATTTCCTGGGTCTCCTCATGTCTTCTCCCCTAGTCAGACTGCCCACGCTCCATATCCTCCAAGACCCAGTCAAATATCATCTTTGAAGAGCCTTCCAGAAACCCAAGAGGAGGGCTGCTTACACCCTCCCTTATGCTTCCATTGTGCAGTGATTGAGGGGGCGACAAGATTGGCAGCTTCCAAAAGATCAGCATTATTAGGAGATGGTTTCCGCTGTGTGTGACAAAGACCTAATACCAGTGGCTTCACCAAGGCAGGTATTTATTCTCATGTATGTCAAGGTCTGAGCAGGAATGTGGCTCTGCTCCGTGGAGTCATCAGGGTACAAGCTCTTTCTCTCCTATGGCACCACGGTCCCTGGGGTGTTGCCCTTGTCTACTTGGTCCAAGACACTTGACCACCACGTCCTTATTTTGGCCAGTAGAGATGACAGAGGAAAAGGGGAGGGTTTGTCCCTTTCCTGTAAGGAATCAACTTTACTTTTGTACATTTCACATTCCATTGACTAGAAATTAGTCTCAATTAGCTGCCAAGGAGTCTGGGAAGTATAGTTTTTCTATTCTCAGTGGCTGTGTGCCCAGGTCGAAGTCCGATGACAGCGGAAGGAGGAAGGCTTAGGGGGAGGGGTGACTCCCAGTTTCTATAAAATATCATTGGCATCAGTCACAGATCAGTGCTACTTAGTGCAAGTTCTGACACAGGACTCCTTACGTGACAGGTGAAATGAAACTTGGGTCCATTATCAGTAAAGGAGAAAGCCAGTGCAATGGAAAAATTCTTACTAGTGCCCACCCGTTGAGTAATTTCTGCACCCGTTGCGAGTAAGGTGAGGACGACCTTAGGCCACACCCTCCAGCTTGAGACCCACCAGTGACAGCTGCCTGGCCCTGGAAGTCTCAGGGCACCAACATTCTGAGACCATCATAGGCCATGGCCTGGTTCCCTTTACTGTGAACGAGGGATCACTCCCATTATCTATGTCTCACCCAGTCGAAAAGGCCCCCACTCCTTCGACAGCACTTGCCCAGTTTGGTGAATCACAGAACAAAACAGAAATGGAAAGCTGCGCTACAGCAACGCACGGAGCCTGGACATTAAGTTTGCAATGCGTGTTGGATGAGACTCCTTGGCTCTCTCCCTACAGAACACCTCCATCTTAAGACACGTGAGAGACTGACGCTCTCCAGTCTGGGGTCTCAGAAACCCACTGAAGGAAAGACAGTGCCAAATATACCCTAGCATTATGGTCAGTACATGCAATGCGTTGCTCATTTGGACCATGAAGAAAAGTAATGCTGTTCTTATGAGCAGAAAAAGAATTTCTTCTATCTCTCCAACCGTTCAATATTTAAAATGTGTTGTTTTGAAGAAGGGGCCAAGGGGCCAGATAATTAGCCTGCACCCAGGTAAGCCACATGTCTTTATTGGATCCTCAGAGACTCTGGGTTTTCATTATGTGTTAGTAAACACCCCCTACCCCCAGAGTCTAAGACCCTTGAGGCCAAGAAATGCCTTACATCTCAATATCCCCAGATGTTGGGGGATATTCGTGAAGTCCTGAGTAGGCAGAACATTGGTCTAGGCCGATCAGCGTTAGGATCTGGAAGAATTCTGTTGGAGAAGGACAGTCACTTTATGGAAATTTAGAGGCCACATTGGAATTCCGGAGGCCCTGAGAGAGCTTGCTGTGAATAACTCAATTTAACTCTTTACTTCAGGGTGTCCCAAATGGACACAATCACTCCTCTTTAGGCTTATATTTAAAATTTAATTAATAATAATGATTAAATTATTATAAATAATAATGATTAAATTATTATAAATAAGAATTTAAAAATTATTACTATGATGTATTTCAAGCACATGTTAAACATAGAGGACACTTTGTCCTACTATTTCAGAGTCTTAGAAAATTCAGCATCCTGGGGCACCGGGGCGTACGACTTCGGCTCAGGTCATGATCTCACAGTTGGTGGGCTCAAGCACTATGTCGGGCCCTGTGCTGACAGCTCAGAGCCTGGAGCCTGCTTCAGGTTCTGTGCCTCTCTCTCTGCCCCTCCCACTCATACATGTACGCATGCGTGCGCTCTCTCTTTCAAAAATAAATAAACATAAAAAAATTTAAAGAAAATTAAGCATCCCTTTTCTTTTGAGGTGATAAGGAACATACAGTGGGAAATGTTGGCCCAACAAGTGGCCTCCCCCACCCAGACTTGGCGTCCATATTCATGCCCCACATCGCTGCTAAGGAGTCTTCCTGGAGCACGGCCATGGCAATGCTATCTTTCCTCTTAACACCTACACTGGCTCCCATGCTTCCCAACGATAGTCTCTG
This sequence comes from Crocuta crocuta, assembly GCF_008692635.1. Taxonomy (NCBI): domain Eukaryota; kingdom Metazoa; phylum Chordata; class Mammalia; order Carnivora; family Hyaenidae; genus Crocuta; species Crocuta crocuta. The sequence goes on from NW_027529672.1 coordinate 2,021,918, forward strand.
CTTTCCTTCTCTCAAGGCCTTTGTTCTTTGACAAAGGTTCTCATGAGGCACCTTCTGATCTGGGAGTTCCTTCTCATGAACATACTGTTGTGCAGAAGCACATGGTTTAGAGCCTTCCTTTGCCTCACCTTGACCCTTCTCTCTTGCGTCTAGAAAGTACGTCCTCTAGTAAGGCACTGCTCAGATGCACCTCTTTCAAGATGCTTTTACTAGGTCACCTCAGCCTCTGCAGTACTAGAGGCTGATTTGTATCATGTCTCTGTAGACACTTGTGGTGTTGTGGGTTTTTTTTTTTCAAATGTTTATTTATTTTTAGACAGAGAGAGACAGAGCTTGAGGCGGGGAGGGGCAGAGAAAGAGGAAGACACAGAATCCGAAGACAGGCTCCAGGCTCTGAGCTAGCTGTCAGCACAGAGCCAGACTCAGGGCTCGAACCTACAAACCGTGAGATCATGACCTGAGCCGAAGTTGGACGCTTAACTGACTGAGCCACCCAGGTGCCCTACGCTTGTTTGTTTGTTTTTTTAATCACTGTTGTATTCAAGCCTTTTGAGGTGAGGACTGTTTCCTACAACTTTGTCTTCTGTAGCTCTTGGTACAGGGTCCGCCCGTTATAGACAGTGATTTAATGAATGAATGAGCGAATGAGTGAATGAGTCAATACAATAGGCTTTCTCTTTGGATGGTTTTGAGGGCTAGAATTCGGAGCTTGGAGCGGACAAAAGCCTATGTTTTATGAAGATTTGGCTCTCGCAGGGTCTTAGCCTAGGAAACTGGAGGGATGGTGGCCCGGGCTGGCAAGTGGGCCACCGACAGGAGCACGGCTTGGCTGGGGCAGAGGTGCAAGGGCAACCCTACACTCATCGGTGTGCAGTGACGATACGACAGCCCCCCGAAGTGACGCTGGGCACTACACCCATCTGTGCAGACCTACGTGACCGAAGGGTTGCAAAATGAGATTTGGGAATTCCTCAAAAAGTGAAGTGCAGAATTGCCATCTGACCCCACAATTCCACTCCTGGGTATATACCCAAAAGAATGGAAAACAGGTTTCAAAGAAAATTTGTACACCATGTTCATAGCAGCACTACCACTATAGTGTAAAGGTGGAAACAACCCGAATGTCCACTGACAGATGAATGGATAAAAAAATGCAGTCTATCCATACACTGGAATATTCAGCCATTAAAAAGAACCAAAGTACTGATACATGCTACAACATGGGAGAATCTTCGGAACATTACACCATGTGAAACAAACCAGACACAAAAGACCACATATATGATTCCATTTATAGGAAATGTCCAGAACTGGTAAATCCACAGAGACGCAAAGTAGATTAGTAGTTGCCAGGAGTGAGGGAGAGGACAGGATGAAGAATGACTGCTTAATGAGTACTCAGTCTCCTTTAGGCATGATGAAAATGTTCTGGTAAGGATAGAGGGGGTAGGTGTACAACACTGAACTATATACTTTAAAACAGTTCCTTTAAAAAAGTTTTTTTTATTTTTGAGAGACAGAGAGAGAGAGAGAGAGAGAGAGACAGCGTGAGCAGGGGAGGGACAGAGCGAGAGGGAGACACAGAATCTGAAGCAGGTTCCAGGCCCTGAGCTGTCAGCACAGAGCCCGATGTGGGGCTTGAACCCACCAACTGTGAGATCATAACCTGAGCTGAAGTCAGACACTTAATCGACTGAACCACGCAGGTGCCCCTAAACTTTCTTCTTTTATATTATGTGGATTTCACCTCAATAAAAAAATAAAATAAAAATAAGTTCGAAGGAGGTGGACTTTGGGAATCCTAGCCTGTCAAGAGAGCACTGGAGAAGAGGAGGGTCCAGGGATCTGGAAGTGGCAGGTAGGGGAGACAGAATGAGAAGCAAGGGATTGGCGAGAGAGAAGTAGAACACCGAGACTCAGGGCCCCAGGAGATGGGGAGTGAGGTATGACTGGGGAGCAGGTGGCCAGCAGCGCTCAGTCAGGTAGAACAGTGGAAGAAAGAGAAGCCGTAGAAAAGGTCACTTGGTTGAATTATCCAACATCTATTTACTGAGCTTCTGTGAAATGGCAGGCTCCATGCTGGTTATGCGGATTTCTGTGTTTTTATTTTTGAGGACATGGTTTTCGTGGAATGCTGGGGAGGGAAGGCAGGTCTTCGGTGTTTTGGGTGGGGATGCGCGGAGAGGAAATGGAAGCACCAGAAGTAGAAGGACAAGACACTGGACATGGGACTGGACAGAACCTGAAGTGAGAGTGTTCACGCTAAGATGGTGGATTGAAGGAACCATTGAGGATGCAGGGGAGAGACCCCCAAAGAGGAGGAGAATGAAGGAGCCAGAGAAGGAAGGGTTAATTAGGTGGGGGATGTCTTGAATGAAGTGGCAACTCGAGTCTTCTGAACCCAGCCCATGCTATGCCAGTGGGCTCACCTTGGGGGTTGCCATTTTGGATGAGGCCAGCAGTTAGCAGTGACAGCTTTACTGATTTCTGGAGGAGGCAGCCCTGAAGATATGTTGGGCATCAAATGCTGTCTACTGCTCGAAGCATCTTTGGGGTGTCCCATTGCTCTGCCAGTCATGCTTTTTCTCCCTAAGTTACCCAACCAGTGGGCATCTGGCAATTTGTGACCATTTCTCTCAGATCACTGAGGCCCAGATTAGGCCCAAAGGTTTGAAGAATGTCATGATAGTTTTGATGTCTCCCCGATACCACCCTGCTGGCCAACAAGCGTTGGCATATGTGACTCCATTCTGTCCAAAACTAATTCGGTGCTTAAGAACGTGAGCGCTTTCCAAAGACCATCTGTTTACTCTTCTGCTGAAGGAACTCCACTCTCCCACAGCCTCCTAGGATTGGATTCAATAATTTCTGACACAGAGGGATATTTTTTTGGCGGGCCTAGAAACTGAACGTTTTCCAAATGGTACATTATTGATATTAAAACCGATTTGTGCATCGCCAGCCATCAAAGAAATGTACTAAATAATATCTCCAGGAATGAAAAGGAAATTGAAAAGCCTGTCCACACACATTTATCAGCAAAAACACTAGCCTAAACTATAAAACTCAGCAAGAGAGAAATCTATGGATCCCTACACACAAACCAAAGGACCTTAGGTATATTCAGACTTAAATCCACCTAGAAACATCTGACATAAAACAAGCTGTCCCAGGCAGCCGTGGCTTTGCTTCCCTCTCCAGCACGTGACCACCACAAAAGGCACAGATCTAGGAGTGAGGGAAACTTGAATCCCAGTCTTCACCTCCCACCTTCCAGAAGGTGTGGTGTGGTCTTGCGCAAGGTACTCAAACTCTCCGAAACCTCAGTTTCCTCACAAGTAACATAGCCTTCTCGTAAGACTGGGCAGATAGTACATCTTACCTTTGTTTCCTTTTCTATTCTCTGCGCCCTCCCCCCCCGCCCCCCCCAGCATCTGTGCAGACTCTGAGAAGTACATGAGACCAGTACACGGTTCTTCTCTTCATCCTGCTTCCAGGCTGGTTTGCTTGATGCCTGTTTGCTATCTCACAGAATGTAATTTTCTAATACAGAACACTAAACATAGTAGATATTTAATCAACCTTTTGTTGAATGCATAAGGATCACATACAATATAATTCAGTGAGTGACTTAAGTAAAGCAATGGCATAAATATTTAAAGACTCATTGAAGATGCAGCTGTAAATCTGTATTGATTGCTGCTGCATGTTTTATTGAATGTTATAAATTTCTGTACATCATCCCAATGAAGAAGGACAGATCTGCCCACGATTCGAAGGCGGGCATGGTTTCCATTGGTCATGAACAGCAGAGTGTAATATCTGCTTTGTCATCGATAGATATTTCCAGGTTGCTCAAGGGGCTTTGGTCATCTTCCAAGGGTGGAGGACCATAGCAGATTTCTTCTGAATTTTATAAAACCTAAATTTCAGACAGTGGTTTTCAAGCCACAATCACCAATGGCATATCAAATATTTATTTAACTTAAAATTTACCTTTAGAATAGATTAGTGGCTAGTTTTATAGGAGTGTAATTAAAAAAACCTCCATCAGGGCGCCTGGGTGGCTCAGTCGGTTAAGTGTCTGACTTCAGCTCAGGTCACGATCTCACAGTTTGTGAGTTCTAGCCCCACGTCGGGCTCTGTGCTGACAGCTCAGAGCCTGAAGCCTGCTTCAGATTCTGTGTCTCTCTCTCTCTGCCCTTACCCGGCTAGTGTTCTGTCTCTCTCTGTCTCTCAAAAATGAATAAAAATGTTAAAACAAATTTTTTAAATGAAAAACCCCTCCATCATGTCCATACAAATGTCCAATAGTCCAATTTTAACCAGATGGGTCTATCAGCTCAGTCACATGGGCTGACCCTGGAGTTAAGGCTTCTGGGATCATTCCTGTGGAAAGGTATGTGCTCCCAATAAATGTGTTTCTGCAAGGGAGATTGCAGCTCTCCACTGGCCTTTTCCTGAATCACAGAACCGACATGTCGTGCCCAATTAAAGGTGAGGCTAATTCAAGTGCATCTACCTGATACATGTTCCTAGACTACAAAATTAGTCAAGTGGGCAGTTACAGTTATGTTATGATAATGCCGTCTTATGGTAGTTTTGGAACTAGTGAATTTTAAGTGTTTACTGTTTGGCTTATAGTTGATAAGACATGGAGGCAGTTGGTAGAACGATATATCATCTAAAGTAAACAGGAGACTATCTTCATGATCACAGGTTAGACAGAGACATCTTAGGATACACACAGTCTCATAAATGGGATTCACAAAAGACTGCCAAATTTGACTTGATTAAGGTTAGGAAATTAAAAAAAAAATAGAGCTACAATTAAAATTAAGAACTTTTGCTCATATTAAGAGAGTGAAAAGGTACAACAAAGACTGGAGAAGATATCTGTAACATACCTGACAAAGGAGTTGTCTCCAGAATATATAAAGAGACCCTACAAGTCAATAAGGAAAAGACTTGAACAGGCACTTCACCAAAAATAACGTTCAAATGGCAAATAAACATGTGAAAAAATGCTCAATATTACTAGGAAATGCAAATTAAAATCATAAGAAGACAGGGGCACCTGGGGGCTCAGTTGGTTGAGCGTCCTACTTCGGTTCAGGTCATGATCTCACCGCTTGTGGTTTCGAGCCCTGCATTGGGCTCTGTGCTGATGACTCAGAGCCTGGAGCCTGCTTCAGATTCTGTGTCTCCCCCGCTTCTCTGCCCCTCCCATGCTTGTGCTCTGTCTCTGTTTCTCAATAATAAATAAATGTTAAAAAAATTTTTTTAAATAAAATCCTAAGAAGACTTCACTGTATACTCTTTAGAATGGCTAAAACTGAAAAGAGTACTAATACTAAGTGTTGGTGATGATGAGGACATGTTGCTCATGGAGAATTGCCATTATCTCTATTTAGCAGAATCTGTGAAAGCTGTGTAAATACATATCCTGTGGCCCAGTAATTAGATTCCTAGGCATATGCCCAAGACATAAGTTTATCTATCCCTCCCAAAAATGTACAAAAGTGTTCATACTAGCTTTGTTAAAAAACTGGAAACAATCTAGGACACAAAGCATTATTTACAATACCCAAGACATGAAAGCAACCCAAATATTCATCCACTGACAAATGGATACAGATGATGTGGTACACACACACACACGTGCATGCACACGCGCGCGCGCACACACACACACACACACACACACACACAGAGGAATATTACTCAGCCATAAAAAAGAATGAGATTTGCAACAACATGGATGGACCTAGAGGGTATAATGTTAAGTGAAATAAGTCAGACAAAGGCAGACAAATATTGTATGATTTCACTCATGTGAAATCTAAGAAACAAAACAAAAAGAAGAGACAAAAATAGACCCTTAAATATACAGGATTGGGGGTTGCTGAAGGGGAGGTAGGTAGGGGGATGGGCGAAATAGGTGAAGGGGATTAAGAGTACACTTATTGTGATGAACACTGAGAAATGCATAGAATTGTTGAATTATTATATTGTACATCTGAAACTAATATAACACTATATTTTAATTATACTTCAATTAAAAAAAACTGGAAATAACCCAAATGCCCATTAAGAATAGAATGGATAAAGAAGCCAGAAAAATATCAAATAAACAAATTAACCTTATACCTAAAGGAGCTAGAAAAAGAGGAATAAACAAAACCCTAAACCAAGAGAAGGAAGGAAATAATAAAGATTAGAGGAGAAATAGGGGCGCCTGAGTGGCTCAGTCCATTGAGTGTCCAACTTCAGTTCAGTTCATGATCTCACAGTTTTGGGTTCGAGCCCCGTGTTGGGCTCTGTGCTGACAGCTCAGAGCCTGGAGCCTGCTTCAGATTCTGTGTGTCTCTTTCTCTACCCCTCCCCTGTCTGCCCTCTGTCTCTCAAAGATAAAAATAAATGTTGAAAATTTTAAAAAAAGATTAGAGGAGAAATAAATAAAATAGAAACTAAAAAGCTCAACTGAACAGATCTATGAAGTCAAGAGCTGGTTCTTTGAAAAGATCAGCAAAATTGATAAACCCTTAGCCACACTCATTAAAAAAAATGTAGGACTCAAATAAAATCAGAAATGAAAGAGGAGAAATAATTGACACCACAGAAATACAAAGAATTATAGGGGAATTTATAAAAATTATATGTTAATAAATTGGACAATCAAGAAGGAATAGATAAATTCCCAGAAACACAAAACCTCTCCAAACTGAATCAGGAAGAAATAGAAAATTTGGGGTGCCTGAGTGGCTCAGTTGGTTGTGTCCGACTTTAGCTCAGTTCATGATCTTGTGGTTTATGAGTTCAAGCCCCATGTCGGGCTCTGTGCTGACAGCTCAGAGCCTGGAGCCTGCTTCAGATCCTCTCTGCCCCTCCCCTGCTTGCATTCTGTCTCTCTGCCTCTCTCTCTCTCAAGAATAAATAAACCTTAAAAAATTTTTAAAGAGGAAATAGAAAATTTGAACAGGCCAATTATCAGCAAGGAGACTGAATCAGTAATTTAAAAAACTCCCAACAAGCAAAAAGTCCAGGACCAGATGAATTCTACAGGTGGACTCTACCAAACATTTAAAGAAGAATTAATTATATATTCTTCTCAACAAATTCCAAAATATAGAAGAGGAAAACGTTCATATTTATTCTATGAGGCCAGCATGACCCTGACGCCACAACCAGATAAATACACTACCAAAAAAAAGAGAACTACAGGCTAATATCTCTGATGAACATAGATGCAGAAATCCTCAACAAAATACTAGCAAACAGAATTCAACAATATATTAAAAAGATTACCATGATCAAGTGGGGTTTATTCTGGGGAGGCAAGCTGGTTCAATGTTCACAAAGCAATCAACATGATACATCACATCAACAAGAGAAAGGATAAAAACCATATGATCATCTCAATACATATAGAAAAAAACATTTGACAAAGTACAACATCCATTCATGATAAAAAAAAAACCTCTCAGCAAAGTAGATTTAGAGGGAACATACATGAACACTGACAGCTAACATCATACTCAATGGGGAAAAACTGAGAGCTTTTCCCTTAAGATCAGGAATAAGACAATGATGTCCACTCTCACACGTATTCAATGAAGTCTTGGAAGTGCTAGCCACAGCAATCAGACAAGAAAGAGAAATAAAAGGCATTCGGATTGGTAAGGAAGAAGTACAACTTTCACTATTTGTAGATGACATACTACTATGTACAGAAAACCTTACAGACTCCACCAAAAAACTACTAGAATTGATAAATCCAGGATACAGAATCAACATACAGGTATCTGTTGCATTTCTGTGCATTAGTAATGAAGTAGCAGAAAGAGAAATTAAGAAAACAATCCCATTTACAACGGCACCAAAAATAACAAAATATATAAGGAATAGACTTAACCAAGGAGGTGAAAGACCTGTACTCTGAAAACTCTAAAATACTGATGAAATGAATTGAAGGCACAAACAAATGGAAAGATATTCCATGCTTGTGGGTTGAAAGAACAAATATTATTAAAATGTCTATACTACCCAAAGCAATTTACAGATTTAATGCAACCCCCAACAAAATACCAACAGCATTTTCCACAAAACTAGAACAAATAATCCTAAAATGTGCGTGGAACCACAAAAGACCTCAAACAGCCAAAGCAATCTTGAGAAAGAGGAACAAAGCTGGAGGAATCACAATTCCAGATTTCAAGATGCACTTCAAAGCTGCAGTAATCAAAATAGCCTGGTAGTGGCTCAACACAGACACATATATCAATAGAATACAACAGAGCCCAGAAATAAACCCATGCTTCTCCAGTCAATTAATCTTTGACAAAGGAGGCAAGAATGCGTAATGGGAGGAATACAGTCTTTTCCATGAGTGGTGCTGAGAAAATTGGGCAACGACATGAGAAACAATGAAACTGAACAACTTTCTTACACAAAAATAAACTCAAAATGGATTAAGGATCTAAATGTAAGACCTGAAACCATAAAAACCCTAGAAGAGAGCCCAGGCTGTGATTTCTCTGACATTAGCTATCGCAACATTTTTTCTAGATATGTCTCCTGAGGCAAGGGAAACAAAAAGCAAAATTAAACTATTGGGATGACATCAAAAATAAAATGCTTCTGCACAGGGAAGGAAACGATCAACAAAACTAAAATCCAACTTACTGAATGGGAGAAGATATTTGCTAATGACATATCCCATAAACGGTTAGTATCCAAAATATATAAAGAATCTGTACAACTCAAAAATCAACAATCCAATTTAAAAATGGGCAGAAGAGGGGAGCCTGGGTGGCTCAGTCGGTTAAGCATCTGGTTTCGGCTCAGGTCANTATGTGAAAAGGTGCTCAACATCACTCGTCATCAGGGAAATGCAAATCAAAACCACAATGAGATACCACCTCACACCTGTCAGAATGGCTGAACTCAAAAAGCCAAGAAACAAGTGTTGGCGAGTATGTGGACTAAAAAGACCCCTCCTGCACTGGTGGTGGGAATGCAAACTGGTGCAGCCGCTGTGGACAAACAGCACGGGGGGTGCCTCAGAATATTAACAATAGAGGGGCACCTGGGTGGCTCAGTTGGTTAAGCGCCTGACTCTTGGTTTTGGCTCAGGTCACGATCTCACAGCTCAGTGAGTGAGTTTGAGCCTTGCATTGGGCTCTGCACTGACGGTGTGGAGCCTGCTTTGACATTCTCTCCCTTCCCCTCTCTCTTTCCCTCCCCGACCTGTGTGCTCTGGTACTCTCTCTCTCAAAATAAATAAACTTTAAAAAAAAAGAGCAGAATGGATGAATACACTGCAGATATAAAAAAGAGTAAACTATTGCTGTAGAAAACAACACAGATGAATCTCACAGACATAATGAATGAAAAAACCCAGATGNGGTGCAGCCGCTGTGGACAAACAGCACGGGGGGTGCCTCAGAATATTAACAATAGAGGGGCACCTGGGTGGCTCAGTTGGTTAAGCGCCTGACTCTTGGTTTTGGCTCAGGGCACGATCTCACAGTTCAGTTAGTGAGTTTGAGCCTTGCATTGGGCTCTGCACTGACGGTGTGGAGCCTGCTTTGACATTCTCTCCCTTCCCCTCTCTCTTTCCCTCCCCGACCTGTGTGCTCTGGTACTCTCTCTCTCAAAATAAATAAACTTTAAAAAAAAAGAGCAGAATGGATGAATACACTGCAGATATAAAAAAGAGTAAACTATTGCTGTAGAAAACAACACAGATGAATCTCACAGACATAATGAATGAAAAAACCCAGATGCAGAAGAGCGTATATACACCTTGTATCCATTGATAGGATGTTTATGGACAGGCAAACAAACCTGTAAGAACAGAGGTCAAAGCAGTGTGTGTGTGTGTGTGTGTGTTGGTGTGTGCGTGCATGCAATGGGGTCTGTGGGAATGTTCTAGGGTAACTTAAGCATTCGATTTCATGATCAGAGTGGTGGTTACAGAAGTGCATATATAGTAAAAATCCATCCATCAAGAGGACACTTAAGATTTGCACACTTTATTGTACGTATGTAACACTGCAATAGATGTAAAAGATATAGGAGCCAGCAGCCTGCTAGCAAATGTTTACCCAATTCTCTAGGGGGAAACTGCCCACCCTGACTTCTAAGTGCCTGCTGACTTCCTTTTTCTAATTTCCCTGGTGTAAATATTCTCACTGTGCCATTTCCAAGCTGCACTGGTTCAAGAATTGGCGACAAAATTCTGAAAAATTTAATACTCAGCTCTCATCAGTTNTGAAATTAGTTAGGAGGCAAGCCTGAGGTGTTTATGTACTGCTTGAAAATATTACCATTCGCAACTACGTATCTGTTTGACTCAGGATTCTCTGGATATTGAGAACCCAAAATAAAGAACTTGATTGATTGCTGGTGCTGATGTTGCAATCTTCATCGATAGCGCCTGGTTTTCATTTTTGTGTGATTATAGAAGTTCTTGCTGTTTTTATTTCAAAGGAAATATTCTACAAAGAGAATTTATAAAGTACCTATTTTATATATTGAGGTATGAACTACTTAGGACTCTTTGGGCTGCAAGCCAAAAACACAGCTCAAAGAAACAACACAAAAGGGAATATATTTACATTTGTAACTGGGAAATCTTGGAGGGAAGTCAGGAATGGCTGGATCCAGGGGCTCAAATAATGTTATCGGAGTTCTGTTACTTTTTCCGCCTCTCAGCGTGTTTGCCTATAGCTGCTTTTATTACCAAGAATGCTCTTTCCATGCAGTAAATGGCAGCTGGTAGCTGAACTTATAGTCTCCTTATACCTCTTGATCCCAAAGAGAGAAAAGTTTGGGAGAGACTCTGATTGGCCTGACTTAGATTAAGCGTCCATCTTTGAACTGACCACTGTGGCTCGGGATATGGGGTTCTCTCACTGGCCTCTCTGCACCCATCTTGGGGCTCCGGTGGATGTAAGGGAACAGGGGCGGCCCCTGGAATCACATGGACTGTGCAGGCTCTCTACGGAGTGACAGAAAGATGGCTCTGCAGAGAGAGAGAGAGGAAGGGCAGGTAGAGATTTAGTACAACTTGGCACGTAAAATGTCGTTCAAACAGAAGTCTGGGCCACTACGTAGACTTAGTGGTGAGCCTCTGGGCAGAGAGGAAGAAAACTCAAGTCAAAAGGAACAAGTCACGTGACTAAAGACACAGAACATTTAAGGATGGGGTGCGGGATGGTATCGGGGAGCAGGGGCAGTGCAAGCAGGTGGCGTAGGCGCTGCCTCTGCCCTGTGCCTCCTACAGACCCACTGTGGCGGCAGGACTTGCTATGCCTGAGCTCATCAGTGTAAGCCTTGAATGCCAGGACAAGTGTCCTCGATTTAGGAGACAGAGTGCAGTCTGGGAACAGGCGTACACAGCACTAGCTGAGTGACTTAATCAAGGGGAGTTCTTTAACTCCTCTGAGCCTCTGAATCTTCACCTGTAAATTGAGAATTCTATGCACTTTCTTCTCTCTCTCTCTCTTTTTTTTTTTTACATTTTAAAAAGTGTTTTATTTATTTCTGAGAGAGAAAGAGAGGCGGTGTGAGTAGGGAGGGTCAGAGAGAGAGAGAGACACACACAGAATCAGAAGCAGGCTCCAGGCTCCAAGCTGCCAGCACAGAGCCCAATCCGGGGCTCGAACCCACGAACCGTGAGATCATGACCTGAGCAGAGGTCAGACACTTAACCGACCGAGCTACCCAGGCGCCCCAAGAATTCTACGCACTTTGAAGGCTTTTTGCAAGACCTAGAGCTAACCTACCCCATGTATTAGCCACATGACCGGGAACAGGTTACTTAAACTTCGCCGAGACTCTTTTTGCCGAATCCGCAGAATGGGACAAGTCACAGCACCTCCCCNCCGCAGGTGGTGACAACAGCACGGTTATTCCAACCAGGAGCCGCCCAGCGGACTTACTCAGCCGGAAGTCATCGCGGCCCCCCCTCCCCGCCCCCCTGCGGTACCTTCAGCGCCTCCCCTGGGGCCGCCGCTTCCCGCATCGTGGGAGACTCACGTCCTGTCCGGTCGTCTCAGCTCTTCCAAGCCTGCAGACAGCGTCTGCCTACCTCCGTGGTGACTTACGTGCCCTGTAAAAGGGAGAAGAAATGAAGGAATACAAGCTCATTTTGATGACGAGAACCAGGAGATATGATACTTTTAAGAGGGTGGTAAGGTAGTGATGGGAAGTTTTGTTTTTGTTTTTTTACCTTGGAAAAGCAAACCCTGAGCAAGATGTATATATTCACGTGGATGAACCCCAAAAGATAGAATTGCAGTAAAAAAAATTAAGTTGGAGAATGACTATTCCATGACATCATTTATATAAATTTTTCAATGCTATTTTACTTTTTCCATTTTTTATGTTTACTTTTGAGAGAGAGAGAGAGAGAGCGAGCGAGAGAGAGAGAGCGAGCGAGAGAGAGCGCACAACTAGGGGAGGGGCAGAGAGAGAGTGAGACACAGAATCCCAAGCAGGCTCCAGGCTCTGAGCTGTCAGCACAGAGCCTGATGAGGAGCTCGAACCCATGGACCACAAGATCATGACCTGGGCTGAAATTGGACACTTAACCGCCTGAGCCACCCAGGTGACCCTATAAAATTTTTTTTTTTTTTATGCCCAGCATGGAGCCCAATGAGGGGCTTGAACTCACAACCCTGAGATCAAGACCTGAACTGAGATCAAGGGTGTGACACTTAGCAGACTGAGCCACCCGGGTACCCCGTTTATGTAAAACGTTAAAGGCACAAAGTGTTTTCTATTGATGGATAGGTCGGTAAGCGTATTACCTAAGAGCATGATGTTGAACACCACGTGTGGGGGTGTCCCCTCCGGCAAGGTCCGAGGGGGTGTCTGGGTGTGTTGAAGATCAAAGGAATAGTTTAATTTTTTATAAAAGGACAATGGGTTCATATGGATTGTATAATCTTTAAAAATAATAAATATAAAAAATGGGGAGCAAATATGGCAAAATGTTAATAAGTGGTTACTTCTGGGTGCTGGGAATATGGGGGTGGTAATTCTTTTTATTATTCATCATGTTAGATTTAGCTTTTATATGATTTATTTTTATGTTTTAAAATTTATTACAAATTTATCAATTTACTTAAAGTATCTTATTAAGCAAATGATTCTTTTCTCCACAGGTAAGGCGGCACACTATACCAAGTCAAAGCTACAAACTACAACACAAGGGAAGAATCTCTACCCTCGCCCAGATTTTCTCCCTACGGCCAACAACTGTTACCAGTTTCTTAGGAATTTTTCCAGAGATACAGTCTAAGTTCACACAAGTGTGGTTTTTTGCACAGATGGTCGCATTCTACACACACTTTCCTATAACTTACTCTTCTAAACTTGACACCTTGAAGTGTCAAGCACCTTCAAGCACCTTGAAGATAGTTCTCTCTTTACATAGAGAGATTCTGCACTTTTTTAAAATAAAAGGTTGATGACGTTCTATTTTGTGAATGTGCCATACTTTTTTTTAAGCTCCTGTTGACGGACATGGAGTTTGCTTCCAACTGTTTGCTGTTACAAATGCTGTCTGGGGGCACCTGGGTGGCTCCGTTGGTTAAGCATCCGAATTCAGCTCAGGTCATGATCTCACAGTTGGTGAGTTCAAGCCCCGCATCGGGCTCTGTGCTGACAGCTCAGCGCCTGGAGCCTGCTTCGGATTGTGTGTCTCCCTCTCTCTCTGCCCTTCCCCATTCACACTCTGTATCTCTCTCTCTCTCAAAAATAAATAAATATTAAAAAAACAACAACACTGTCTCAGTAAACACCGTGGTCCATACATCTTTTTGCATGTCTGTGAGTCGATCTGTAGGAGAAATCATTACAGGCAGAACTGTTGGGTCAGAGGGTGTGTTCATTTATATTTTTGACTGATATCATCAAATTCTATGGAGACTGTTACAATTTATCCCTCACAATCAGGGTATGGGATAGATGTGAACGTTTTTGCTATTTAAAAATTAAAAGACAGAACAAAACTCAATCCATAAATTTCAAGCCCCAGGAATGGCAGACGCCTGTAAGTACCGTGTATATCTGCTTTTAGAACTGGCAGGCAGTTCCAGCAGAAGATGGGGCATGTTTTACGTAAATATTACGGCTACTGAATTTTGTTCTTGTTGGGCTTCAGTCCATAGTAAGTCCCTGCACGGCTAAACTTTAAAAGTATTTTAAAATCACTTTATGTAGCATAACATAAGCATCCTATAAGCCACTCTGTCTGGTGGTTTATTTTGAAAGTCTTTCCGCCCTTATAAATTGCCTTGTTTAATATACCATGTATTTTAATTATCCGATTTACAGGGTTTAGGAAGACCTAAAAAACTTGGCATGCATCAGAACTTTCACAACCTATTTAGTGTTTTTTTTTTTTTAAAACCAAAGGCCAAGAGGGTAACTGTATCAATTATAGATTACATATATGATTTCTTTAGAGCATTTGTTTCTGCTTCATTTCAAACATCCCCATTGTCTAAATTATGGATTTTTATTTTAATTAGTCTTAAATTTCAGGAGAGTGATCTTAACGTATAAGAAGATGTTGGCAGTTGACCCATAATAAACCACGAGCCTGGCTCCATCAGTGATGCTGACAGCCACACAATGGCCTCAGTCCCTCAATAGGGACTGAACTTCGGCCCCAGACTTGGTTGTATCAAATCAAGGCCAATGAAACTTTCTGCTTTGGAAAGAAATGGGAAGTCTGGCACTTTCTTCAAAGGTGTTTTCTTTTTCTTTTTTTTTTTTTTTTTAAATTTTAAAACATGGAAAAGGATGTAAGTAAAAGGGAAAAACACGTTTGGGGCAGAGAGAACTTCCCACTTGCAATGGATGTCAAAATCCCGGCACGCTATTTTGTGGCTAGCAACAAACTGATTCTAAAGTTTATACGGAGTCAAAAGGCCAGAAGAGCCAACACAATACTGAAGAAGAACAAAGCTGGACGACTGACACTACTTGACTTTAAGACGGACTATAAAGCTACATACCGTGTGGTTTTGGGGGAAAGAACAAACAGATCAATGGAACAGAATAGAGAGAGAAATAGACCCATATACGTAGCCAACTGATCTTTGAAGAAGGAGCAAAACCCATAGAATGGAGAAAAGATATTTTCAACAAACGGTACTGCAAAACCTGGACATCCACGTGCAATTAAAAAAAAAAAGGAGGGGGGTGCCTGGGTGGCTTAGTCGGTTAAGCGTCCGACTTTCGCTTAGGTCATGATCTCGCCGTTCATGGGTTCGGGCCCCGCGTCGGGCTCTGTGCTGACTGCCAGCTCAGAGCCTGGAGCCTGTTTCAGTCTGTGACTCCCTCTCTCTCTGACCCTCCCCTGCTCATGCTGTCTCTCTCTCCTAGAAATAAATAAAAATATTTAGAAAAAATAAAAAAAAGAATCTAGACATTTGCAATGGATGGGACCAGATTATTAGGCGTTAGGGGGAGGAAACGTTAGATGAAATGCCAGAGTGGGGCTACCGAGGAGGGAGTGAGGACTTCTCTCCTGAAATCTCTAAGAATAAACAATCCTGCCTAATTGGGAAGGTCAGCAAGGCCGGCTAAGGTTGCTCGAATTCTACAGTATTTTTCACCCCCTGACTAGGCTGTCTCTGCTGCCCTTTCTTTATCGTGCCCAGGGGTGATGTAGAGCAATCAAAATGTGTCGAGGCTTATTACACCCAGTCAGGGGCTTCTGCTCCAAGCAAATAGGAGTGCAAAATAAATACTCATTGGCTTTGTCCAGGCTTATCCAAACAGGCTCGTTAATGGGAGCTTCCAAAAAATATATTTCGCCTCTTTGAGTAGAGGAAAATCAATAATAATATTAGGTTTATGTGAAGGTCAGGCTGTTGAGCACTTAGCTTCTCTCATCCTCAGATCTTAAAGGAAGCGATGAAGGGGCATTAGTTCTGACAATCCTGCATGGAAAATGTCTTGACTGAGATTCTTGGACTTAATAAAAGATTTATGGTGGAAATTTTGCGAGTAATATCTTGTTAAAATAACTTCTGTGCTAACCTCAAGTGACAAGTGATTGCTCAAACTTGTTCCTACGGCTCCTGGGCCTTCTCTTTAATCTTTTATTAGCTCTGTTCTCCAAACTTGAAATACAAGGGACAACAATTGTTTGGGTCCATTATCTTTGATATGAGTGTCTCTTTGCTGTATGCGGAAGATGTGTTTTCTTTTTCTGAATTACAAATGAAGTAAATGTCACCGTTTGATGGTAATGGATGGCATTTAAATACACACCGATGTCGCATTGCTGAAAAGTCAAGACCCCTGTGAGCCGTGTTAAGTGATAGGCAGAGGCTGCTTTCTGGGATAGAGAAGACAGTGGGGAGAGTTCACAGCCAAAAGCACTGCCTGCCCGCTGGCCTTCCAGAAAGTCTGTTGTACCAAGGTCTTTATTGTTAGAAAATGAAAATAAAGGAAAGCGCAAGCAGGTATAGACACAAAGACTGCTTATTTCAGAGAGGAACAGCGGCTAGAATCATCTCCTGCAATCTGGTAATGGTGGGCGGACGACCCTGGGTGTTCATGGTTATGGACTGAATAGTGTCTCCCGCTTTCCCCCCATTCCTAAGATAAAGTCCCAAACCCCAATGTGACTGTATTTGGAGATGGGCCTTTAAGAAGGGAACTAAGGTTAAATAAAGTCCAAAGGGTAGGGCCCGAGTCCGTCTGCATAAGAAGACACCAGGAGTAGGCGCCTACAGAGAAAGGGCAAAGGGCCGTATGAGGACACAGTGGGAAAATGGCCACCTACAAGCCAAGAATAGAGCCCTCATCAGAAACCAACCCACTGGCACCTTGATCTTGAACTTCCAGCTCCCAGAACTGTGAGAAAATAAATTCCAGTTGCTTAAGCTACCCAGGCGTTTATGGCAGCCCCAGTAGGCTACTTACTGTCTCTGCCCACCCATGGCTACCAGCTGACGCCCTGCAGCTCAGGCACGGGCACGTGACCCATGCTAGCCAATGAGAGATAAGGAAAGTCTGCTGGGGGCTTCTGGAAAAAAACTTTCCTCCCTGTAAGAGATAGACACACCTTAGAAGAACCTCTCACCCCCTTCTTTTCGCTTCTGAATGTTGTCCTGTGAAGCCTGGAGCTGCTGAAGGCATCTTGAGATTCTCTGGGGGAAGGCTAAGAGGATTGCCAGGGTACGGCCCCAGAGTCCTGGAAACTGCTTACGCCTACACTCTGTGGTATGGGGAAGAAATAAACCCCACACCGAAGCTACTCTTACTTGAATATGCGATGTTGGGTTGGAAAATATGCTAAGTGGTGCTGTGATTAAAAAGCACACAAGAAAGCCCGCTGGAAGCCTGTCATTCTGTAGGACAGGATGCCAGACAGAGAAGTTGTCTCATTCTGGAGAATCCTAATTAACTCAGGCCATTAGAAAGCTGAGTCCTCCTCAGCATAGAGGTTTCTCAGTGTTGACACTGTGCATTGACTGGGAACAATTACAAAGACTGTGTGTGACTCCAACATAAGTGGAGTAGCTTGACATTCAACAGCTTCTAGTTTCTTCAAATATTCCCCCTGAAGACCGCTAAGATTCATCTTTCCCTCACCCCCAGCATGAGCACCCCAGTCCACTGTCTCGCTCCCACATGGTTCCCATGGCCTCCCTTCCCATCTAGGTGCACCTACTGGCTTATCTTTTACTTAAGAAAATTCAGTTTGAAGTAACAGGTGTGCAAGGTCAGAAAATAAAGCTGCACGAAGGACCTATCCTGGGCCCCTCGCCTTGTCATTCATGTCCCAGTCCTGCCTTTCACAGGAGATCCTTTTGACCATTAAGTCATCGTGTGGTAACTTATAGTCCCCCTCACCCCATAATTATATAATTATTTTTAGTTTTTTAAATATTTTTATAGTTTGCATCTATACACATATACTTATTTATCTACAGTCTGGAAGTTTCTTAGAAAGTTAAACATGAATTTACCACGCGTCCCAAGAGGAACGAACACCTATGTCCACACAAACACTTGAGCCAGAATGTTCATGGTAGCACTGCCTATAATCACCAAGAGGTGGAAGTGACCCAAGTGCCTGTGCTCTTACGAATGGATAAAGTGTGCTATGTCCAGACAATACTATTATTCACCAACAAAAAGGAAGTACGGACACCTGCTACAGCACAGATGAGCCTTGTAGACATCGTGACACGTGAAGAAGCCAGAGACAAAAGACAACGTACTGTAGAATTCCACGCGTGCGAAATGTCTAGAAAAGACACATGGATAGAGCC
>NW_027529672.1:2040401-2042445 GCF_008692635.1 Crocuta crocuta
ATGGCAGGAAGCTGAGCTGAGAGAAATGCTGCACAGATCTGTTAATTGACTAATAATCATTGAATTGTGCGCATCAGGAGCGAATTTTATGGTATGTAAGTTATACCTCAAGAAGGCTGTTAAAATATATAAAACACAACACAACTCTCTAGTTCTTGTTCTGTCAGCTAGAAACAGAGCTGGCCGCCTCCTTCTTCATGGGGCAAGATAGTTACCCCATCTCCCACCGCTCCTGCTCTCCTCCTTCATTTTCCAAACTTCTCCAAACTGTACATTGACTTCGGTTTTGCGAAGAATGCCAACATTTCACTCAAATAAACTTTATAGGATTGAAATCGGTAAGCAGCATCTATATTAACATGATGATGCAAATATTTTTCATTAAAAGAACCAAGTCTGGTACCAGGATTGTATATCCTTCTCTATAGCTCTGCCATCAATTTTCCTGGATCACTCAAAGGGAAGAAGGAACGTTCAAATGGATTCTCCATTTTTGCATTTCATCAGTTCCTTAAGTTCATGCCACATTTGATCCCCCTTCCTACTTGGGCACTGCCTTTCTTACACATCTGTACCCTTCCCTTGCCCCTAGATTAAAAAAATAACGTTTCCATTTTAGAATAGTTTTAGACTCACAGAAAAAATGTGAAGATAGTACAGAGAGTTTTCCATATACCCCACACCCAGTTTCTTCTGTTATTAACATTTTACATTAGTGTAGTAATGTTTGTCACCATTAATGAACTGATATTGATACATCATTGTTAACTAAAGCCCATGATTTATTTAGATTTCCTTAGTTTTAATGTAATATCCATTTTCTTTTCTCTTAATGTTTTATTTATTTCTGAGAGAGAGAGAGAGACAGCGTGAGCAGGGGAGGGTCGGAGAGAGTGGGAGACACAGAATCTGAAACAGGCTCCAGGCTCTGAGCTGTCAGCACAGAGCCCGACGTGGGGCTCGAACCCACGAACCATGAGATCGTGACCTGAGCTGCAGTTGGATGCTTAACTGACTGAGCCACCCAGGTGCCCTGTGTAATATCCATTTTCTGATGGATATTTCTATCCTGGAAACCACAATACATTTAGTTATTGTACCTCCTCAGGCTCCTGTTGGCTGTGACAGTTTCTCAGACTTTGTTTTTGATGAACCTTGACAGTTTTGGGGAGGACTGGTCAGGTGTTCTGGGGGGGGTCCTCTATTGGAATTTGTCTGATGTTTTTCTCATGATTAGACTAGGGCTTTGGGTTTTGGGGAGGAAGATCACAGAGATAAAGTGTCGTTCTGATTACAATATGGCAAGGGTGGGTAAATGAAAGTGGAACCTCCCCATAAATTATCTGGACTTCTGTATAGAAGCTTTGTCTATTCTCCCCCATCATTCATTCATTCGTTCATTCATTCATTCATTCAAGTAGCATGGACTCATGAATACAGTAGAGTTTTTCATTTTCTCTGAATCTGTGTGAAAACACAGAGAGAAACTATACAGCAAAATCCCAAATCCATGGACCACATTTACAACAAAACTAGGCAATACTAAATTGTTTCTATCTACACCAAAACACACCTGGGTGGGAGAAACATGAAGAACTGTTAAGACTTGCATGGGATCAGTTCTGCAGGAGGAAGAAGGAGGAGAAGCTGGAGTAGCATTTAATGAATCTAAATACAGGAGAATCTGGAAAGCCAGCAAGTATCCACTAGAAAGAAGATAGGAAAACGAGAGAGCAACAGCTGGAAACAGGAGGGGTTTTTCCCTCTCTAAACAAGAGGCAAGTGCCAGGGGCCTGTGGTAAGAAGAACTGAAGGGGTCCTACACGAGGGAGAAAATTCTGGGAATATAAAAACTGAGCAAGACAGGGACAAGAGAGAGGAAGGGAAGAATAAATCCAGATCAAAGCAGGGGAGAGGAGCAGAGAGGCAGAAAAGCCTAAAAGACAAGACACAGCATTTGGGGGGCACTGTGCAGAAAGAACAGAAGAAATTCTGAAGTCAGGAAAACTTTCTTGAAAACTTTGTTCTTTTTTTTTTTTTTTTT
>NW_027529672.1:2042531-2060771 GCF_008692635.1 Crocuta crocuta
TCATTTTTTTTTTTTTTTTTTTGGTATGTACATAAAAGGTTTTTATTTTTATTTTTTTAAAGGTTTTGAGTTGATTTTATTTATTTATTTATTTATTTTTACAAATAGTTTATTGTCAAGTTGGTTTCCATATAACATCCAGTGCTCATCCCCTCAAGTGCCCTCCTCCATGCCCATCTCCCCCCCTTCCCCCCCCTCACCCATGAGTCCTCAG
This sequence comes from Crocuta crocuta, assembly GCF_008692635.1. NCBI lineage: Eukaryota > Metazoa > Chordata > Mammalia > Carnivora > Hyaenidae > Crocuta > Crocuta crocuta. The sequence goes on from NW_027529672.1 coordinate 2,042,746, forward strand.
TTTGTTCTCAGCATTCAAGAGTCTCTCATGGTTTGCCTCTCTCCCTTTCTTGAACCCTTTATTCTAAAATTTAAGAACTAATTTTCCAAAAAAACAAACTATAGAAAAGCATCAAGGCCAAATCTCATACAAAATTATTACTGAAAAAAGAAAAGGAGAAAATAAAAAGCAAGAACAACAGCCTACAGACACCTTCAGGAAAGCCAGGCCCATGAAACAGATGATACCTGCAACCCAAAGAAAGAGAATATGAGCCAAGGATTTAAATCCCGCAAAACTAGCTTTCAGGCATAGGGATCATGGACAAATTGTACTATTGATCCTATGAGCCCTTCCTGAGAACCTACTAGACAATGAGCTTCAGACACCCCAAACGCTGGACGAATCACTAGGGAAGCAGTAAATATAATTACCCACAGAATGCAGACCCACCGAAGGGAAAGAAAGAACATGTCCAGCGTAGAATGGCCATATGCTCCTAAGATAGTCAAACTCCCATAACGGGGGAGAATGGGAGAGCACATAAAATATTTAATATTTTTAGTAAGCCTAGTAATTATATTATTATCATTCTGGGGTGGTTGTACGTGTAACACAGGATAAAACAAATCATGAGTTATAGGCTATTCTAACTCTATCATCCCCCATGACTTTGAAAACCAGGGATTTCAGTGGGGAAGAAGGGAGACAGAAATGCAATAGACGAGAAGAAAGAGGATGCATGTGCATTTGCTTATTTGTTTTCTAGCTCTGTCTGCGGAAAAGCTCTAGATCCAGTGACCAACTGCTAGGGCTACCTCCACAAAGGACCACAGTCTGGGTGGCTTAAACGAGAGTATTTTCTCACAGGACCGGAGACTGGAATTCTGAGATCAAGATGATGGTTCCTTGTGAGGCCTCTCTCCTTGGCCTGCGGATGTGTGCCTTCTCCCAGTGTCTTCAACAAGCTCTTTCTCTTGTATCCTGATCTCTTCTTCTTAAAAGGACACTTGGCCACGTTGGACTAGGGTCAACATTGATGAGCTCATTAACTTCATTATCCCTTTAAAGACCCTATCTCTGAAGACAGTTACATTTTGAGGTATCAGGGATTAGGAATTCAATATACAAACTCTGGAGGGGACACAGCTCAGCCCATGACACCAACCTAGTTCAATAACAACGGGCATCTCTACTGCTCAGTGTCTGGTCCTTTACACTAAAAGAAACAGGTCTTTTGGAGAGGCTCTGGGGGTGCTAGCAAATTTTATTTTTTTGACAGAAGTGGTGGTTATAAGGTGTTCACTTTATAATAATGCATTGCCATCTGCTTATTTTATGTAGTTTTTGGGTGTATGTTTCATTTAATAATAATGCTATAGACTGAATGTCTTTCAAAATTTATATGTAGAAATCCTAATCCCCAGGGTGATGATATTATGAGGTAGGGCCTTTGAGAAGTGATTAGGTCATGAAGATGAAGCCTCATGATTGGGATTAGTGGCCTTAAAAGAGACCTCAGAGTGCTAGCTTGCTCCTTCTGCTATGTGAGGACATAGTGACAAGATAGCCATCTATATACTAGGAAGCAGGCTCTCACCATACACTGAATCTGCTATTACCTTGATCTTGGACATTTTAGCCTCCAGAACTATAGGAAATAAATTTCTGTTGTTTATAAGCCACTCAGTTCATGGTGTTTTGTTACAGTAGCCCAAGTTGAGTATGACAAATAAAAAAATTGAGACAATTTTAAGAGGAAAAATGGAATGACTAGCAACTTGATCAAACATGCAAAAATAAGAAAAATGTAAAAGAGGACATAATACCTTAAATAATAAAGACAGAAGGAATAAAATCAAGTATATCAGTCTTTATATTAAATATGAATGAACTAAATTCTACCACTAAAGACAGAGGTTGTCATATTAGGTGTTTAAAACCAAAGCCAGCTAGGATAAAGATGGTATAAATAGACAATATAATATTACTTAGCCATAAAAAAGAATGAAATCTTGCTATTTGCAACAACGTGGACGTATTTAGAGAATATAATACTAAATGAATTAAGTCAGTTAGAGAAAGACAAATACCGTATGATTTCACTCATATGCGGAGTTTAAGAAACAGAACAAGCAAACAAAGGAAAAAAAGAGACAAACCAATAAAACAGACTCTTAAGTATAGAGAACAAACTGATGGTTGTCAGAGGGAAGGCCTGTAGGGAGATGGATGAAAGAAAGGAATTAAGAGTACACTTATGATGAGCACTGAAAACTGTATAGAATTGTTGAATCACTACCTTGTACACCTAAAATTAATATAACACTGTATGTTAAGTATATGGAAATTTAAAAAAATGAAAAAAAGCCAGCTAAATGCAACATATACATATTTAACGATAAATGATAAAAATGGTTGAAAGTAATGGGTTGGTAAAGTGATACTAAGCAGACAAAACCAAAGGGAAAGCTGTATGTATGTGTGTAGCACATTTTCCTTATCCATACATCCATCGATGAATACGTAGATTGTTTCCATATCTTGACTATTGTAAATAATGCTGTAATGAACATGGGGGTGCAGATACCTCTTTAAGACAGTGATTTCATTTTCTTAAGATAAATACCCAACCTGGACTTGCTGTATCACATGGTAGTTCTGTTTTTTTGTTTTGTTTTGTTTTTTAATTTGAGGAACCTCCATATTGTTTTCCAAAGTGTCTATATCAATCATATTTTTATCAACAGTGTAAAAGGATTCCCTTTTGTCCACGTCCTTGCAAGTACTTGTTATCTCTTGCCATTTTTATAATAGACATCCTAACAGGTGTGAGGTAACATCTCATTGTGGTTTTCATTTGCACTTTCCTAATGATTAGTAATATTTTTTTATAGTTTATTGTCAAGTTGGTTTCCATATAACACCCAGTGCTCATCCCCACAAGTGCCCTCCTCCATGCCCATCTCCCCCCTCCCCCACACACCCATGAGTCCTCAGTGTGTTCTTAGCATTCAAGAATCTCTATGGTTTGCCTCTCTCCCTTTCCCCCACCATTTCTCCCCTTCTTCTCCCCCTTGTTCCTCAGTTAAGTTCCTCCTAATCCTCCTATACATGCAAACATATGGTATTTGTCCTTCTCTGCCTGACTTATTTCACTCAGCATAACACCCTCAAGGTCCATCCATGTTGCTACACAGGCCAGATTTCATTCTTTCCCGATGGTTAGTGATATTGAGCACCTGTTCATGTGCCTATTGACTCTTTGAATATCTTCTTCGGAAAAATGTGTGTTCAGGTTCTCTGCCCATTTTAAAATCAGATTGTTTTGTTTGTTTGTTTTGCTGCTTTTGAGTTATATAAATTCCTTACATTTATTGGATATGAACTCTTATCAGATGAATGGCTTCCAAATATTTTCCCCGATTCAATTAAAGATTGCCCTTTCCTTTGGTTGATGGTTTCTTTGCCGTGCAGAAGCTTTTTAGTTTGATGTAGACCCGCTTCTTTTGTTTTCGGTGCATGTGCTTTTAGGGGCATGTCTGTAAAACCATTGTGCAAACCTCTGTCAAGGAGTTTTCCCCTACATTTTCTTCTAGGAATTTTATGGTTGTACATTTAAGTCTTTAATCCATTTTAAGTTAATTTTTGTCAGCGGTATAAGATAGGGGTCAAGTTTCATTCTTTTATATGTGAATATCCACTTTCCCCAGCACCACTGACTGAAGAGACCATCTTTCCTGCATGAATACTCTTGGCTCCCTTGTCAAATATTAGTTGACCGTGTAGGTGAGGGTTTATTTTCGGGCTCTTGATTCTGTTCTACTCTGCTGTGTGCCTGATCCTATGCCGCCGCCATACTGACTTGATTACTATAGCTTTGTAATATAGTTTGAATCCAGGAGGTATGATGCTTCCAGCTTTGTTCTTTCTTAGCATTTCTTTGGCTATTCGGGGTCTTTTGTGGCTTCAGATGATTTTAGGTTCATTTTTCTATTTCTGTAAAAAACGCCATTGGGATTATTCTGATAAAAGTAATCCAAAAAACTCTGTGACTGGATAAATCCTAGAGGGTAGTCAAGGATACATAAGAGAGAAGCTTAATGGGGGGAAACGTGTCTTGTCTGGTGTCAGACTATACAACAAAGGTACTGCAGTGAAATCAATACGGTATTTGTTTCAGAACAGGCAAATAGAGTGAATCCGAATAGTGAATCTGAAATTAGAGCCAGAAGAGAACGTATATAGGACACAAATGGTGGCTTAGTTTGGGGGAAAGTACAAGAGGATTTAATAAGTCTTGGTGGCACAATCCACCTAACATCTAGAAGAAAATAAAAGTGAATCTCTATCTTATGTTCTATTTGATCACAAATTACAGAATATGGAATAAATACAAGAAGCAAAAGTTAGCAAACTCTGTGTGTACTTAGGGGTGGGGAGACTTTCTTTACCAGGCTGACAATTCAAAAGCTTTAAAAAAAAAGGACAGGGGCTCCTGGGTCACTCAGTCAGTTAAGCGTCCGACTCTTGGCTTTGGCTCAGGTCATGATCTCCTAGTTTCGTGAGTTTGAATTTTGGGATCCTGTCTCCCTCTCGCTCTGCCCTTCCCCCACTTGCGCTGTCTCTTTCTCGAAATAAATACATTAAAAAAAATTTTTTTTAAATCTCGTTAAAAAAAGACATATTTGAATACATAGAAATTAAGAACCTTTGCACAGTGAGTGATGTTATAAATAAACTTAAATAATAGTTTTGAAAAAAATTTAATAGATGACAAGGTTCTATTGATTATATACAAAGAGCTCTTACAAATTGACAATAAAAAGCTGATAGAAGCGATCTAATAGAGAAGAGAGTGGATAAAGAATGTGAATAGGGCGTTCAGGAGAGCAGATATCAGAAAGGTCAGCAAACAGGCAAAACGGCTTAAGTTTACTGGTGTTAAGGGAATTTCAAAGTAAAGTAGCAATGTAATACCATTGAAACCCAGAGGAGTGTTTAAAAGTAAAACAACACAATGCACGTGAAATAAAGTATAAAACCTCTTACGTGTGTATGTGTATTTATGCAAATGTGTACTTACACGAGCACTTTTGTGTCTGTATACGGTTTTATGACCGTGGAGAATTAATAAAGGCTTTATTGTAGATTGCTAACATAAGTTACTTATGCTGGTGCTAGAGGGAGGTGTGAAGAAAAAAGAAGGAGGAAACAAAGTCAATGAGAAAGGAAAACAAAAAATAAGACAGTATTTTAAAAGCACTGATAATGTGGGGCGCCTGGGTGGCTTAGTCGGTTAAGCGTCCGACTTTCGCTTAGGTCATGATCTCACGGTTCATGGGTTTGAGTCCCGTGTCGGGCTCTGTGCTGACAGCTCAGAGCCTGGAGCCTGATTCAGAGTCTGTATCTCCCTCTCTCTCTGACCCTCTCTACTCACGCTGTCTCTCTCTCTCTCTCTCTCTTAGAAAAAAGAAAAATAGCACTGATGATGTGTATTTATGTATGTGTGTGAAATTATATGTGTATGTACATATGGAGACTTTTTAAAAAATGTTTTTTATTTCTTTCTGAGAGAGAGAGAGAGACAGTGTGAACAGGGGAGGGTCAGAGAGAGAGNGAAATCATTAGTGTATTGCCTCTCCATCCCCATTTTAATATAAATTTTAAAACATGAATAGAAAAATTGAACTAGTACAATATACGCCTCGATATCCTTTACCTAGATTGAACTGTTGAGAACAGTTGATATATTTGCTCTATCTGTAAGTGTGTGTACCTGTGTGTATAATACATCTGTGTTAATGTACACACAGTTGTTTACAGAACTATTGAAGGTAAGTTGCAGGCAAAATTGTCAGTTCATCCTTAACTATATTAGCATGTATTTTTTTTTTTAATAAATAAGGACATTTCCCCAATATCTCCACAGCACTATTATCACACCTAAAAAACTTAACACAAATTTCAAAATGTCACCTAATATCCATTCCATATTCAATTTTCCTCAGCTGTCCCAATGGTATATATATGTTCACTGCTTCTCATTCTTTTTTATAATTTTTTTTTTTTTATTTCTAGGAGAGAGAGAGAGACAGCGTGAGCAGGGGAGGGTCAGAGAGAGAGGGAGTCACAGACTCTGAAAGAGACTCCAGGCTCCGAGCTGGCAGTCAGCACAGAGCCCGACGCGGGGCCCGAACCCACGAACTGTGAGATCATGACCTAAGCGAAAGTTGGACGCTCAACTGACTAAGCCACCCAGGCGCCCCTGCTTCTCATTTTTTTTAAAGTTTATTTTTTTTGAGAGAGAGAGAGAGAGAAAGTGGAGAAGGGGCAGAGAGAGAGAGAATCCCAAGCAGGCTCTGCACCACCTATGTAATCCCGATGTGGGACTTGAACTTACAAACCACAAGATCGTGACCTGAGCCGAAGTCGGATGCTTAACCGACTGAATCACCCAGGTGCCCCTGTTTTTCAGTCTTTGAACCAGGATCCAGTGATGTTTTATGTGCTGCACTGTCATTTTTTTCCAGGTTTTTAAAATCTGGGGTTTTTAAAAGCCTGGGTGGCTTAGTCGGTTAAGCGTCCGACTTTCGCTCAGGTCATGATCTCGCGGTTCGTGGGTTCGAGCCCCGCGTCGGGCTCTGTGCTGACTGCCAGCTCAGAGCCTGGAGCCTGTTTCAGTCTGTGACTCCCTCTCTCTCTGACCCTCCCCTGCTCACGCTGTCTCTCTCTTTCTCTCTCCTAGAAAAAAAAAAAATTTAAAATCTGGATTTTCTCCCTAGGATATTGACCTTCGGAAGAGTCCTTGCTAGCTGTTTTGTTGAATGGCCCCGTATACCATGGGTTAATCCTCCCTGGTGTCATTTGACCGCATGTTTATCTTGCGTTGCCTGGAGCAGAAAGCTACAGAGTGCCCTGAATTCCCCCCTCTCCGACACTTTTTGGTCTGTTTCCCTGTCCCACCTTCCGTCAGCACAGTATTTTTTGTTCTCGGGCATCCAGGGTCCTTGGGGGTGGATCAGTTCTGCCCCATAGGAGTCCATCCCCTGCGCTGTGCTCTTTGCCATCATTCCATCAGCTGTTACCTCCTTGCCATCTGTTCATCATCCTCCACACATTTTGTCCGGGTCTGAGCTGAGCAGAGGTAAAGGCTGGTGAGCTATCACTTTACTAGGAAGTGCCACTCCAAGTGAAAGGGCCATAGGGAGGAGGGCAAGCCCGTATAAGGAGGTGCTGGCCCACTAAGTGCAGCAGATGGATCTTGCAGGGCCATCCCGTGCAGGTCCAATGGCCCCATCCCTTGTTAGTCAAAGGTTTATCCCCATGAGACTTGACCACCCCGCACTTCCAGGTTGCAGAAGCCGGGGTGCCTGCAGTATCCCATGCCTCAGGGAGGGCCGGGGCAGGAGGTAAGAGCTTGTCAGGTGCTGCCTTCGAGAAACTGGCCAAAAGCCCTCCCTGCTCTGGGTTGGTGCTACTGTGACTAAGATGAGAGGTTCTGAAGTGATGCTGAAGAGGTAGGTATCCCACGCACGACTCTGGCCAGAGGTCTGCCTCTTGGTCTCTCTGCCGTTAACTTACACCTTTTTGGGGGCTGTTGTTTACCATGATTTAGGAGGGGTGACAGGAGCCAGGAAAGAGAAATGCACATAGTCACTGCTTCACCATGAATAGCGGGTATCTTCTTCATTTGTTTTATCTGCTTCCTGAAATATGAAGATGTGAACTCAGTGGTGTACTGGGGAATGTTGAATAAGTGGCTCTCTGGGGGAAAAAGCCCTGATTTGTAGCATTTGCTGATTTTCATGGTGCAAATACTGCCTCCATGGCCAATTTCAGGGTCCCAATGTAATGTCACTGAATGCAGAGTTGGGAAGGGACACAGACAATTAGCTCCCGTGAGCTGGTACAAGCCAGCTCCAGCACACTGTGTGTGCTGTGTGTTACCTGAATAATAAGCAGCGAAGGACAGAGTAAAAGTGCGAGGCCTGCTCCATGGTCAAGTTGAGAGCAGCAGAAAAAGTAAGCAACAAGCAATTAAAATCGAAAGGGCAGTCCACCATTTTGTGACCCTTTATATACAACAAATCACCCACTCACAAATGAAATATTGGAAAATACCTTGTTCCTGACATATGGGGGCGGCTTATATTTCTCAGCTGTGCCTGACTTTCTGGGTTATATACAAGTCCACATAAAGAATCAATGGCAGGAAGGAGAACAACAATATCGTTTGAGGAGGATGCAGAGAGAAGTGTGTCCGACCTGTTGAGCCCGTGGGCTTCACAACCAAACATACTTAAGATCTGATCTCCACTCCCACCCAAACAATCAGAGGAATTCCAAAGGACCCCGCCCTTCCAGTAACACCTAACCTCGGGGTCTCTGGGCCCACAACTTGCCTCACTCAACCTACTTCCTAGCAAAGGGGTCTTTTGTGAAACATGTCAATATCCCCTGGTGAGCTTGGCCCAGGAAACAGTATAATTAACAAAGAAAAAATTCCATCTGATTTCAAGGTGCCTCCAGGGTTGAGAATCGCTGCTCGGTAGGTGTACAAACACAGAGTGACTTCGTGGCCGTGCATGAGACACGACTTCTGGCGAGTCCACAAGGAGCATGCCTGGAAATCAAAGCTCACCTAAGAAAATGCTTCTAACAGCGTCCGTATTCACTAGAAGGCCCTTGAGGAAATGGCTTTGAGGTTGATCCGGTCGATACACACACGATGGATGGATTCTCAATGGCGCAGAGTAATTCGTGGCTTAATGACCACAGGCTGGCCCTTGCCCACCTTCCTCCTGTTTTGCAGGATCTAATAATGCGTAGTTCCTGTATGGTTGATGGACGCCAACCAGGTGCTTCTAGAACAGTGTGCAGGGAACCTTGTTGCTCTTCTAAGTCCTGGCTGGATGGCAATGGTCATAAGTCCCCAGAGGTCTTAGTGCTTCAGCTACACTGTCTCCTCGCAGCTCAGGCTAAGTATGCAGGGCTTGTGTTCACACTGGTGCTTATGTTGCTCCAATATTTCAGGATGTGGCATCCAAGTCCACCCTGATCTTATCAAAGACATCAAATCTTAATGGATTTTGATCATATTTACTCCCAGATTTGGCCTGTCTAGACCAAAGAGGCCCCAAGCTTGCAGCCTGTCCTTCCCAGTAGCCCCAGGGTCATTTCCGCCATCCTTCCACGGGTGGCCCAGCCTCAGCCCCGGAGCCATAGTTTCACAAACACAGAGACAGGGAAATGCTGTCCAGTCGGTTTTTTTTTTTTTTTTTGTACTTATGTCAATAGGGTGCCAATTGGTGAGAAAGAACTCCAACCAGGGGTGACTTAAACAAAAGAGTATTTATTACCTCACGTATCAAGAATTCTGGAGGTAGACTGGTTCGGGCTGGGTTAATTAAGTGGCTCAGATAGTATCAGCGACCCAGGTGCTTTTTAGTTTTCCACTCCGGCATAGCCCTCACTTGCTTATTGTGCTTAGTTCCCTGATGTTACAGATCGGTGCCCCGGTGCCCAGCTCCCTGGGCAGACACGGCGACGTGAGCAGCGAGGAAGAGCCATCTTCTGCGTGTTTCCCTTTATCAGCAAGGAAGAACTTGTGCCGAAGCTTTCTAGAAGTTTCCCCTAACATCTCACAGTCCAGAATTTCATCATATACCCACCCTTAACTGGTCAGTGGCAAAGGGAATGTATTTACCATGAATGGCTTAGCTTAATATTTAACCTTCTGAGCTGCCTGCCTAAAGCACATTGCCACCTTGTGTTGGAGAAAATTGGGATTTGTTAGCAAAGTGAGTGAGGAGAAATGGTCTGCAGCCCCCAGGTTTTGGTTACGACAGAGCACCTAAGAAACATTCCTATCCTGATGCCCAGGAAACTTTCTGGAGATCTTTATTTAACACAGGAGATAGTGTTGACTCCTTGTGTATCCAGAGCACCTTCATTCGCCCCTACATTTCACTGCCGGTTTGGCTGTGTGTAGACTTCCAAATCAAAAGCACTTTGCCCTAGACTTTGAGGTATGGGTCCACCACCTTCCGGCACTCATTATGTCCGAAGAGTTGTCTGAGGTAAGGCGGACTCTCATGCCTACTTGGTAAAATGTTTTGTTCTCTCTGGAACAACTTTGAATTTCCTCTTTACCCTTGGAGGTCTGAAATTGCACCCAAAATATCTAGGTGTGAATCTTCTTTCCTTCAGCCTTCTGGGCACTTGGTGGCCCCTGGGAGTATGAATGTTACACTTTCAGGCGCCTGGTTGACTCAGTTGGTGGAGCGTGGGACTCTTGATCTCAGGGTTGTGGGGTCAGGCCCCATGTTGGGCGTAGAGATTACCTGAATATTACACCTTCACTTGCGCCTTTATTTACTCTTTTCCCCCCTCTGCTTCTGGAAGTCTAATAAAAGTAATATTTTACCTTCTGGGTCTATCACCCTGTTTCTTCACCTTTTCTAATTTTCTGTTTGTGTCTGCTCTAAATTATATGAGCTTTCCTTGACCGATCTAGACCACGGGTTGGCAAACTATAGCCCACGGGGCAAATCTGGTCTACTATGTGTTTTTCGATGGCTTGCTGGATAATTTATACTTTTAACTCACGGAGAAAAAGAAAAAAAATAATATTTCAAGGCAGTTGAAAATTATGACACTTAAATTTCAGTGTTCATAAATAAAGTTTCCCTGAGGTACAGCCCTGTCCACTCACTTACATATAGTCTCTGGTTGCTTTCGGCTGTACTGGCAGTTACACAGCTGTGGCAGAGACTGTATAGCTCACAATGCCTATATGCCTTTTACAAAGAAAGTTTGCTGATTCCTGTCCAAGAACACCAGCATGGATTTTACCCATGCTCATTCTATTGTCCAGGTGGTCCACTAAACGTTTTCTTCAACAATTATTATTTTTAATTATATATTTTTTGTGTTTATTTATTTTGAGAGAGAGAGAGAATAGGGGAGGGGCGGAGAGAGAGAATCCCAAGCAGGCTCCATGCTGTCAGTACAGAGCCAGACACGGGGCTCGAACTCACAAATTGTGAAATCATGACCTGAGCCGAAACCAAGACCGGATGCTTAACCGACTGAGCCACCCAGATCCCTATTTTTAATTATTTTTAATTTCTAAGAACTTTATGTCTCTGGTTATTCTTTGTATCAGAAGGAGCAGCAATTTTGTTAGGGGTTTAATATTCATTTTTAAGCTTTTTGTACAAGTACAGAAAAGAATGCAGATCATAAGTGTGAAATTCAATAAATTTTCACAAAGGGAACCATATAACCAACCGAGAGATAAAGAAAAATAAAGTGACCAACACACCAAAAACCTTCTTTGTACTCCCATATACTACGAACCAAAAGGTAACCAATATTTTGACTTCTAACTTTGAACTTTATCTGAATGGAACCATTTGGGATGTATCTTTCTGTGTCTAATTTCTTTCACTCAGTATTATGCTTGTGAAGTGAACTTTTATGGATTGTAGTTGTAGGTAGTAATCAGTTTACTCGCATTTCTAAATATTATTTCATTACATGAAAATCCTGTAATTTATTTAACAATTCTATCAAAGTTGTTTCCGATTTGGGGCTATTGAAAACAGCACTACTATAAACATTCTCGCACATGTTTTAAAGAACATACTATGTTCACGTCTATGAATCGGGAATAGGTTTCTGAGACACAGAATGCGTTCAGATGTAGCTGATACTGATGAATTCCCACCAGCCGTGTAGTTGAGGTCAGTTCAACAGCCTCACCAGCACTTGGTAGGATCAGTGTTTTTAATTTTAGTCGTGCTGGTGGATACATGTTAGTATTCATTGTGGTTTTAATCTGTATTTCTCTAACGACTGTGAGTTTAAGAGACGTCCATATGCTTTGGGCCATTTGGTAGCCTCTTTTGTGAGGCATCTGCTCAAGTATTTTGCTTAGTTTCCTGCTGGATTGTGTGTCTTTTGCTTACTGATTTATAGGGATTCTTTATGTATTTTGGAATAACTCCCTTGTCACTCCTCATGGCTTGCCTTTTTAATATTCTCTCTGGTGTTTTCTGTCTGTTTGATGACTTTTTAAAATATTTATTTTGTGTCTGTGAGAGAGAGAGCATGAGCGAGCAGGGGAGAGGCAGAGAGAGAGCGAGGGACAGAATCTCAAGCAGGCTCCACACTGTCAGCGCGGAGCCTGACACAAACTGATGAACCGTGAGATCATGACTTGAGTCAAGTCAAGAGTCGGGTGCTTAGCCAACTGAGCCACCCAGGCACCCCTAACTTAATTTTTAAGTTAAAAGTTTTTATTTAAAAATTTTAAACAACTCTAATTTTTTCTCCTCATGGTTATTTCTTTGAACATTATGCTTAAGAAATCTGTGCCTACTTTGCAGCCATGAAGATAATTTTGTTTTTTTCTAAAAGCTTTTTTTTCCCCCTGTCACAAGTTGATCTTCAATCAATCTGGAATTGATTTTTGTTAATCGTGTGAGGTCCTGGGGAGGATTCGTTCTTCCCACATGGACATCCAGCTGACTAGGTTTCATTTATAGAAAGCTCCATCTTTTCCTATCACACAGACCTGTCTCCTTTGTTATGAATCCAGTGACTGTATATGCGCAGATCTTTCTGGATCCTGTGTTCCACTCCACTGCTCTGCCCGTATGTGCACCAATACCACCCTGACTTCATTACTCTGGCTTTGTAGTAAATCTTGACATCTGGTCACGTAAGTCCTCAAGCTTTGTGCATCTGTACGATTATCTGGGTTGTTCTTGGCCTTTCTCATTTGCCCATAAACTCAAAAACCAACTTGTCAGTTTAGACATACACATTAAAGAAAAAAAAATTCTCAATTTTTATTGGGGTTGTGCCGAATCTAAATTCAGTTTGGGAATATCTTTATAATACTGACTATTCAAATTCATGAATGTGTCCTTCCTTGCTTCCTTCCTTCCCTCAGGTCTTTTAAAATTACCATGGATACTGTTTTGCATTTTGTTGTGTGTATAGATTTCGCAACATCTTTTGTTCGATTTATTCCTGGACATGTTGTTTTCTGACGCTATGGTAAATCATATCATTTTTGAATTTAACTTTCTAGGTGTTTGTGGCTGGTACAATAGATTTCTGTATATTGACCTCATATCCAGTGACCTTGAATTCACTTAGCTGTAAATCTTTCCCACTGCTAATATTCAAACATTTTGACTGAATAATGGCAATTTTTTGCTTTCGTTAGCCTTACATTATTGCACTAGCAAAAACCTCTACTACACAGTGTTGATGAAAGTGATAGGGACCGATTTTGTCTCATTCCTCATCTCAAGGGGGGAAAATTTCAATATTTCACCATTAAATGATGATGTTCGTTCTGTTTCTGTTTTTGGTTCTTCTTTCTCAGTTTAATGGGGTTCCCTGCCATCTGGGGAACTATTCATACTATTTTTGTTATGAATGGGTATTGGATTTTATTAAATGCTTTTTCTGCATCTATGGAGATGATTGCATAATTGGATAATGTGGTCCATTATTTTGATTGAATTTAGAATGTTAAACAACTTTCCATTCTTAGGATAAGCCCAACTTAATAATGATGTATTATCTTTTTTTTTTTTTTTACCTATCATTGAATTTGACATAGTTAAATTATTATCTACCATTAGATATTAGTGGTTTCCATTTTCCATTTGTTACCCTCTTCTTAGTTGCTACTTTTGTCTCCCACTCTTGTTTTTCCTGCCTTTTGTTGTTTGAACTGAGCATCTTATATGATTCTATTTTCTCTGCTTTCTTAGCATGTCAGGTATACCTACTTTATTTTTTTTTCACATTTTTCAGCAGTTACCCCAGAGTTTGCAAAATATACTTACAACAAATCCAAATCCCCTTGCAAAGAACACTATGGATTGTGAGTGTCTTATAGTAATGAAATAATCCTCCTACTTCCCATATCACTTTCATCATTCATGCTGTCATTCATTTTACTTAAACGTAAACATACACTAGTCTCTATGTATAAACTAACACTATGCGTATCTGTGATATACACAAAACCAAACGTGACTGAACACGTTGTGGCTATGATTATTTTGAACAAACTGTTCTGTTTGATCAATTAAGAAAAATAACTACTTTTATTTTACCTTCACTTATTTCTTCTTTTATGTAGATTCACATTTCTGATCTCTCTATTTTTTCCTTCTCTCTAAAACACTTTCTTTTGACCTTTCTTGCAAGGCAGAACTACTGCAAAGTATTTCCTTGACTCCTGTTCATCTGAAAAGTCATTATTTCTCCTTTGCTTTTGAAAGATAATTTCATAGGGCAGAGAATTCTAGGCTGGTGGTTTTTTCTCTCAATACTAAATATTCCACTCTTTCCTTTTTTGCATGGTTCCGAGGGGTTCAGAGGTATTTTTTTCTTTTTCTTTTTTTTTTTTTTAATTTTTAACGAGCACGAGTAGAGAAGAGGGGCAGAGGGAAAGAGAGAACATCTTAAGCAGGCTCCACGCACTGTGCAGAGCCTGACGTGGGGGGAAGGGGGACATGGGACTCCCACGACCCTGGGATCATGTCCTGAGCCAACATCAAGAGTCAGACACTCAACCGACTGAGCCACCCAGGTGCCCTGAGTCAGAGGTATTTCTTATCTTTGTTCCTCTCTCGGTGAGCTGGGTCTTTTCCTCTGGTTTCTTTCAAAGTTTTTTCTTTATCTTAAATTTTCAGAACATTGAAGAGAATCTGCCTAGGTGTAAGTTTTTTGGACATTTATTCCACCTGTTCTCTGAGCTTTCTGTATCTGTGATTTGGGGTCTGATATTAATTTGGGGGAAATTCTCAGTTGTCATTCTTTCAAAAGATCCCTCTGTGCCTTCCTCTTTCTCCTTCTAGTATTTCAATTATGCACATACGACACTTTTTGCATTTGTCCCAGAATTCTTGGATATTCTTTGTCCTCTTTGCTTTCCAGTTTTTGAGGATTCTATTGATCTCTCCTCTAGCTCAGAGATTCTTTGCTCAGCCATGTCCATCTACTACTAAGCCCATCAAATACCCTCTTCATTTCTCTTACAGTCGTTTTGATCTCCAGTATTTTCTAAAAAAATTTTCATTTTTAAGTTTATTTTGAGAGAGCATGAGCAGGGGAGGGGCAGAGAGAAAAGGAGAGAAGAGAGAATCCCAAGCAGGCTCCACACTGTCAGCGCAGAGCCCTATGCGGGGCTTGAACTCACGAACCGCACGATCATGACCTGAGTGGAAATCAAGAGTCAGATACTTAACTGACTGAGCCACCCAGGTGCCCCTCTAGTATTTCTTTTTGGTTCTTTTTAGGATTTCCATCTCTCTGCTTAGATCCCCCATCTGCTCTTGCCTGCTGTCTACTTTATTCACGACGGCCCTTGGTGTATTAATCATAGTTGCTTTAAATTCCTGGTCTGATAATTCCAACACCCCTGCCGTGCTTGGTTGGATGCTTACTCTCTTTCACATTGCACTTTTTGCCTTTTAGTGTGTCTTATAATTTATGTCTTATAATTTAAACTGATATCCAGATACGATGTCCCAGTTAGAAGGAACGTACTAGGTAAATAGGCCTTTAGTGATGTGGTGTTGAGGGGTAGGGGAGTGGGGAGGAGGTCTACGTCCCATGATGGGGTCTCAATTGTCTGGTGAGCCCCTCCCTCTGGGCTGTGAATTTCACACGTGTTGGTCAGTGTTCTCTTCCTCCTTGGGACAGGATGGCTAGAGTAGAGGTGGGTCTCTCCCTTTCCCTAAATCAGTGAGGCTCTGGTTACTAGTTTCCCTTGAGGGCAGGGATGGACAAAACCCTCTGACATATGTCAGATGGCTCTTTTTCCACTCCCCCCGCCGGAAGCCTCAGGGGGTATTTTCCCCTCTGATATTTACTGTGGGAATGTGGCTAAGCTCCTGGAAGGCAATTTCACAATATTTGAGGGAGCTCCTTTCTGACCAGGTCCCCTGGAGTTTTCAACTTCAGATTTGTCTGCACTGAGCCTTGAGCAATTTGCCAGTGAGAGCTCAGGGTCCCCGACCTCAGCCCCGTTCCCTCCGGGCTTTCTGCTTGCAAATCTCTTCTCTGGGAAGCTGCGACTCCTTACAGTCGCCTATCTCTCCAGCATTGGGAGACGTGTGCAGGTGGCCTTCCCTTCTCTCCTGGCTTTGAGAAGAACTGTTCATTTCTTTACTCTATTTAGCTTTTTACTTCTTGGGACGGAGCGACCATTTCCAAGCCCCTGATGCGCGGAACTGGAAACTGAAGGTTATCGCTGAATTTGACTTGCTCATATTTGTTTAGGGCTTTTGCATCTGTGCTCGGGAAGGACACTCGCCTGTGATTTTCCTTCCTTGCTAACTGCAGATTCGAAGATGGCCTGCGACCCACACGCTGCATCGTGGTTCTTACAGAGGCTCCGCGGATGGGAATCTGGAGACACCTGCCGGGGAGCACCTGCCGGGGAGCACCTACCGGGGAGCACCTGCCTACTCCTGCTGACCCGCTGCCTCGTGCGTTTGCGCCTTTCAGTAACTGCATCACCACTCCATGGTGGTCAGGCCCAAAACAGTGTTCTCGCTACTTCCTCCCTTTACCTCACCCTTGGCAGCCAGTAGGTTGCCAATTCCTGTTGTGGTGCCTCCACCCCAAATCAAGATTCAAAGACCTTCCGGGGCGCCTGGGTGGCTCAGGCGTCCGACTTCAGCTCAGGTCATGATCTCACGGTTGTGAGTTCAAGCCCTGCGTCAGGCTCTGTGCTGACAGCTCAGAGTCTCTCTGTGTCTCTATCAAAAATAAACAAACATCAAAAAAAGTCAAAGAACTTCTCACATCTTCACTGCCATAGCCTTGTCCCAGTCACGGTCTCCTTTCGTCTGGACTTCTGCAATGGTCTCTGACTCACCTCGCTGCCTCCCTTCTTGCCCTGTGCCCCCACAGCGCACCCAATACTCAGAAACCAGAGAGGTCTTTACAAAAGTCTCTATCACTTTGTAAAGACGGAGAGGTCGTTACAGAAGTCCTATCACTCCTCTGCTTTTATCCATCCAGTATGTCCTCATTGTAGCTAGAATAAAATCCAACCTTCCTACAGGGTCTCAGAAAGGACCCGCGCCTCGTACGGCTTATAAATCTCATGCCCTACTCCTTTGTCACTGGGTCCAGCCTTCTAAGCACTCTACCCACTACCGGTGTCATTCTAGCTCTGGCGCTTGTCTGCCTAAAGCAGTAGGTTTGTTCCTATTTTCTGGCCACCTTCTCCACACTCCTTGAGAGCTGGACATCCACTGACCGTCCTCCTCAGCACTGGGAACAGGGCCTCATCATAAAAGTGCTTTGTGACAACCTGCTTTGCGTAACAATCAATCCAGTCCGCTTGTGGCTTATCTTCCAGAGTTTTCACAAACTCTCTGACTAGGTGCAGACTCCCTTTCTTGTTTTTCAAGGCTGATTTTATCTTTATTTTTTTAAGTGTTTATTTTTGCGAGCGAGAGAGAGAGAAAAAGAAAGAATGAGTGGGGGAAGGGCAGACAAAGAAGGGGATGGAGGATCTGAAGCAGCCTCTATGCTGACAGCAGAGAGCCCGTTGAGGGGCCTGAACTCATGAGCAGTGAGATCATGACCTGAGCTGAAGTCAGAAGCTTAACCGATTGAGCCACCCAGGTGCCCCTCAGGATGGATTTTTAAAATCTTTTAAAATATCTCCTTTTCTTTTATTTCAGTGGAGATTTGTAAGGGAGGAAAGACGAGTGTGTATATTTAGCCTGTGGTTTTTTCCTCACAATTACATGGCTTTCCCTAGCACTAGTTAATGTATTTATTCATTTCACTCATAATTGAGTGCTTGCTATGAACCAGGCACTGTACTGGGCTCTTGGGGACATACCAGTAAACAAAACAGACAAAGGTTCCCGTCTTCAGGGCTGGGAAGACCTACAACAAATAATAGAGCAAAAGGAAAATTACAGAATATGTCAGAAGGGGAGAAGTCATATGGGAAAAAGATCAGAACAGGCTGGGGGGGGGGGGCG
>NW_027529672.1:2060863-2087967 GCF_008692635.1 Crocuta crocuta
GGGGGGGGGGGTCTGGGGATGGTGGGTGTGGAGGTGGAAGCTGTTTGCAGTATTTGGTATTTGGGGTCAGGGTGGCCTCAGTGGGGAGGTGAAATCTGGGCAAAGACCTGGAAGAGGAGAGCAGTAACCAAGTAAGCATCTGGAGAAGAGCGTCCAGGCAGAAGACATACCAGCCTCTAAGGAGGGAGCATTTGCCTGGAGCATCTGAACAGCTGGGAGACTGGTGTGACCGGCACCCAGTGAGTGAAGGGAAGAGATGTAGAGAAGAGGCCTAAGAGGTATGGGAGCCAGATCACATAAAGTTGTTGCTAAGGACTGAATATGTGTGCCCCCCACTCCCCATCCATCCATTTAATTCTAAGCCCAAGGTGATGTTATTAGGTGAGCCTTTAGGAGGTGACTAGGTCGTAAGGGTGGAGCCCTCACGGACGGGATTGGTGGCCTTATACGAGAGGCCCCACGGGACTCCCTCACCCCTTCTGCCCTGTAAGGACGCAGTGGGAAGATGGGCAGCCATGAACTAGGTAGCAGACTTTCATGGAAGCTGCTGGCTTCTTGATTTGGACCTCCACACTCCAGAGCTGTGAGAAACCAACGTCCGTGGTTTATAAGCCATCGAGTCTCCAGTATTCTGTTAGTGCAGCCTCAACAGATGGACACAGTTGTATTAGCCATCGCAGGTGCTTTGGCTTTTACTCTGAATACAATGGTAGCCAGCAGAGGGTGCTGAGCACAGGCTGTATGGTCAGACTTCTATTTGGAGAGGATTTCCCTGGGTGCTGTGTTGGGAGAAGACCACAGGAGACAATGGTGGAACTAGGAGATCAATCTGAAGATCAGTGTAGGGCTCCCACCTGTCACGTAAACAGGGCAATGACAAGGAGGTGGTTACAATGTGATCAGATTCCGGAATCTGGAATCATATTTTCCAATAGGTTATTAAATACAGAAAAATTGTCTTTTCTAGGCCGTCTTTTTTCTTGGGCTCCCAAGGGCAGAGTACAGTCACATTTCCCCCATTTCTTTGTTGAGTAATTTGGGATCGTACCATGAAAGTTATGTTGTGCAGTCACTGGGTTCCGTTATATTCCTTTGAAGAGTGCCTATTTTTCTAAAGCAGTCACGTAACTGGGTGAATTCCAGGTATATGTCGTCTTCCCTGCAGTCAGTGGCCAATCAAATCTCAGTTCCTTTAGCCCAAGCTGGGACCCTGGAGTCTGCTCTTCCCACACATGGTTTGGTGTCACTCAGAGGTTTGGGTTGAGTTTACATCCTGAATTTTCGGTTTCAGTTTTTTGATTTTCTCCCTTTCAACCTTTCTCATTTTCTGTCAGACACAGCTGACTTGGACCTTGTCTTCTAGTTCTTCAAACAAGACTGAGGTTTTGCCATTGAACTTTTAGATGCCTCACCTGGTGTACATGTGAGGCCTCCCTTGGGTAACACCCATCAAAAATGGGAAACTCAGGGGCACCTGGGTGGCTCTGTGGGTTGAACGTCTGACTTTGGCTCAGGTCATGATCTCACGGTTTGTGGGTTCGAGCCCCGCGTCGGGCTCTGTGCTGACAGCTCAGAGCCTGAAACCTGTTTCAGATTCTGTGTCTCCCCTCTCTCTGACCCTCCCCCGCTCACACTGTCTCTCTCTCTCTCAGAAATAAAGAAAACATTTTGGAAAAAAAAAAACAACAACATGGGAAACATCCAGGGTTATTCCTTTCTCCCAGGTATCTACTCTCCTTGGAAACCTGTCTGGGTGGGTCTCCAGTGCCTTTAGGTAGTTATAGTTTTATATTTTATTATCTGCACAAGAGTCTATTTGATTAGAACTTCTCACAAAAATATATCCAGGATTGGCTATATTTTGAAGTTAGAATGTCAAGCTTGAGAGAATTTTGTTTTTGCTCCAAGGAGTTTTCACTGGAAACTGGTAAAGATAGATTTTTTTTCTGAACTGAATGGGTGTTGGGGGGTGGAGGGAAGATCAGAAGTTCGGTTTTGGACATGTTGAATTTGAGATGTTTGCTGATCAGGCCATTGGTACGCAAGTACCAAGTTTAGGAACTACGTCTCAGCGACAAACGTATGTATTTGGGGGACTGTCAGCGTACAAATTTTGTTTAAAGCCATGAGACTAGGTGCGATAATTGACAACGTGGACACAGAGAAGAAAACCAAAGACTGAGCCCTGCACACTCCAAAATTAAGTTGGGAGAAAAGACCCAGCAAAAAAGCAAGAAACCACAGTGAGCACGGGAGGGAGATCAAGAGTGGTATCCTGAAAGCCACAGAGAGAAAATGCATCCCGAGGGAGGAAGTGGAGCTGACAGGTGGGGACTGAGAATGGCGTTAGCAGCATGGAGGTCACTGGCCAGCGTGAGCAGAGCATTTTTAATGGGATATTGGTGGTGAGAACCTGGCTGGGGTGGGTTCGAGAGAGAATTAGGGGCTGGGACTGGGGGGATTGAAGGGTTTATTTAGAAGCGGCTCTCGTCATCAAGTGGGTGTAAGGATAAGAATGAGGGTATCGTCAAGGTGATGTTCAAAAGCACCTGATGCCAGGAAGTTCTGGGGCTGGAAGGGAAGCCAGAAAGAGACTCACAGTCAAAGCTCGATTGGCTGCAAGGTCCTGAACTGGGGAAGAGCCTGTGAGATGGGATGAAAGAGGGAGAAGGTCAGAGACTGGCCCTGACATTTGCTGTTTCCATAACGGAGCCATTCTCTGTGATGCGGGGCCCAGGACTGGCCGTGGGGAGGATGGCAAGGAGGGCGGAGGCCCGCGGAGGCCATGGGGAGCTCTAACAGCCTGAGCGGGATGGAGCGTGTGTGCAGATGATGAACTTGTCCAGCCTGTTGGCAGGTCTGGGGTGCGGAGAAAGAAGGCACTGCCGGATCCAACTGTCAGCGCCCACGAACGTGGGCGAGTGAGTGCGAGAGAACATGGGGCAGAGGCCGGTACGGCTCGACGGTGAGGACCCCACGAATGGGGTGACTTGAAGGTAAAGGGGTGATGGCTCTGAAGTCCAACCCCACCACCCTTGACCCTGTGGTGTCGGCACATGGGGCCACAAACACCCCCAAGAGATCAGGGCTTTGGGGTAGAGCAAAGCTTCAGCTTTATCACTCTTAAGGGGCACCTGGGTCTCTTAGTTGGTTAAGCATCTGACTTTGGCTCAGGTCGACAAGATCTCACATCAGTTCAAGCCCCACATCGGGCTCCCTGCTCCAGCGCAGAGCTTGCTTCAGAGCCTCCATCCCCTCCCTCCCTCTGCCCTCCCCTCTCTTGCACTCTCTCTCTCAAAAATAAGTGAAGCATATAAACGAACAAAAAATAGCAGCGGGAGATGCTCAGTCAGGTAAGTGTGGACTCTTGGTTTGGGTGCAGGTCATGATCTCCCTGTCGGGGAGATCCAGCCCCACACAGGGCTCTGGACTCACAGGGTGGAGCCTGCTTGAGATTCTCACTCTCTCTCTCTCTCTCTGTCCCTCCCCTGCTTGTGCTCTCTCTCTCAGAATAAACAAATAATCAAGAGTCGTCTCCATTAAAAACAACAACAATGGCATCATGAGGGGGATTATTTCTGGTCCCCCATCGCTCAAGCCTTCAGTCAGAACAGTCAATACCAAATACTCCGCAGTCCTAGAGCTATTTCTGCTTGGCATTCAGTGCTCATAATGTATTTGCAAATTGATTGTTGAGTGTTTTACTTACCTTTTCAGGGTTAGTGGAAAGCCAAGGAGTTAAGGACAAGCCTTCTCATGTCCCTTCAGTTCAAGGTGTTACTACCTCTCCTGGCTCCCAGCTACTCCCCTGCCCCTCAGCTCCCTTCAATCCTTAGCCCTTCTCAGCACTCAGTCTACTGTTACCTCCCGAGATAGACCTTTTGTGATCCTTCTGGAGGAGTCCACAGCCCTTCTCCCCAATCTGTTCCCTTTCTTTCACAGGACTTGCTGCAATTCCTCTTTCTAGATTTCCTTTTTAAACAATCTATTTCTCCCAGAATAAAATCGCACTAGGAGCCAGGACAGCTGTCCTGTTCACCATCATACCTCCAGCACCTGGCAGAGTGCTCGGCACATAGCGGCGTCTAATACGTATTGTTTGGGCACATGTTTGTACCTCCATTTTATAAGTGACAACAATGAAACACAGCGAAGGCGACAAAGCCCCTCTTCTGACCCTGGTCATCCAACCTTCCTGTTTCCATAATTCCTCCTGGAGCGAGGAAATAGTTGATTCTCTTCAATTCACTGGGATGGGTTAGAATGGCCGCCAAGTCTTTATGACATTCTCTGTGGAGAGGTGGTGCACACTTGGCACCCGGATCCAGGATGCTCTGGAGACGGACTTGACATTGACCACAAGGGTGGCTACAGAAGTGAAACTGTGCCCGTTCTGGGTTCGGCATCTAAGAGGACTGGCCACTTTGCCTTCCTCCCTCCTAGAACGCTTACTGCTGGGTCTCCTAACTGCCTTGTGAGGCTGAGCCTCCTTCTGGAAAGCCCTGTGTGGCAATACTACGTGCACGATACTCAGCTGTGGGTCCACTTTGGCAAAACATCCAGGGGACTCCAGCCCCCAGCTGCCATCTGGCTGCAATTTCATGAGATCACAAGATCTCAGCTGAGACTAGTAAGATTGCCCAGTGGAGCCCTTAAACTTGCAGTACCAGGAGGTTTTGTTGTTTTTTTTTAAGAGAGAGAGAAAGTGCAGGGAAGAGGGGCAGAGAAAAATAAAGAGAGTCTCAAGCAGGCTCCACACTCAGCACGGAGCCCCACGCAGCATGGAGCCCCACGCAGGGGTTCGATCCCACAACCCTGGGATCATGACCTGAGCTGAAATCAAGGGTTAGATGCTCAACGGCCTGAGTCCCCCAGGGGCCCCCCATGTGGGATGTTAACATGGTTGTTTTAAGCAGCGTGGGGTCTGGGGAGGCAAGAAAGCACCCAGGAGGTGCTTGTTCTCAGGGGCCCACCTCGTCCTTGCTTGACCTTGAGAGTGAGTCCTCCTGAGACCTTGTGCCCTGGGGCCCTCACTTGTCTCGCCCCACACCCGGACCCTGGTTTTCAGCCACGAAGTTGGGTGGTTTTACCCAGCCCCAGGGAACCAAAGCTCGTGGTGCCTCGCACAGAGCAGGTGCTGAGTGTTAACTGAGTCAGTCAGTAACATTCCAACTTCCAAACAAGGTGTTTTCCTAGGATTCCCTGGCCCTGACCCTAAAAGTTTGTATCACGCTTTCTTCAACATAGTGTTCTTGTAGATTTCCCACACGCCTTTTCCTGTGGTTCTAAACTCTCATTGTCTCCACATCAGCAAACGTTACTGAGCGTCTGTCTTAGGCTCGGCACTGTCCCGGCGCTTAGACATGGTGGGGAGAAGGCAGGGGAGACAAAGGAGTATGAAAAGCGGACCTGCCTGCAGGGACCCCGGTGGGCGGCGCGGACACAGGGAGCCAGCGCTAGGGGACGTGGGGGCTGCGGAGGGGCTGGAGGTGGGAACGAACACGAGCTGGGGAGACGGCAGAAGACTGGGAGCCGGGAGCTGGTTGGTGCTGGGCCAGAAGGATGAGCAGGGCTCTGACCCGCAGCCCGGCGGACAGAACGCCTATGCACGGTGCTGCTCACACCGCCCTTCTGTTCTCTTGTTCCATTCCGTTCCCCGCCCGCTTTGGAAGGATCAGGGGAAAAGCATCAAGGTGTTTCCAGAGGCCTCCCTGGTTCTTACCTCAAGTGGTGGCTCAGGTGGACGCCAGGACTGTGCTTTTTCTGGGCAGGAAGGCAATGTTTTCCTGGTTAGTGCTGGTCACAAAGTCTGTTACCCTAGCCCTGCTCCATTGTCCCTTAATAAAATGACCTGAAGACACTGGACCCATCGCTACTGTTTGCAGATGTGCTACGGATCACGGGGAGCTCGGTACTGAAAAGCGAAATGATCATGGGAAAGCTTATCGGGCTGGTGAACCGCCTGCCTGCTCACATTCAAAGCCTCGCTCACGGTCAGGTGCTTTAGCCGGCCCCCAGGTCAGGCTGAGCCCATTTTAATGTAATTCTTTACAATTAGCACGTGGATTGTCTGCTGAAAAGGGCAGCTAAGTGTTTTCAAATAGGATCTTCTCTGTAGGTTAAACATTTACTTTCTGCTCTGCTAACAGTTAATTTGCAGAGCGAACCCCCTTTCCTCTGAACTTGGCCACAAACGCAGCCCCGATTCTTCAGGCCCCACCCCAGCTACGATGGTGGGGCAGGCAGGGCCTGGGTGTGCTCGTGAGAAGCCGAGTTAGTATCTGGCCGAGGAGGTAACTGGTCCCAGCTGGCAAGGGAAGTCGGAAAGAGCATCTCTCCGCAGCAACATGCGTGGGGCCAGGAAAAAGGTCGAGAAGAACCCTCTTCAAACTTCGTGGCCCATGGGGGATATCAAAGTTCTCTGGAAAAGGGGCCCCATACTCTGGAACTTCAGGCCCAGTGGAAATCCCTTGGACAATCAGTGTTGCTAAAATGTAAATGTAAACATGTCGATTATACTTCTTTTTTTTATTTTTTCAGTGTTTTATTTATTTTTGATGGGGGATAGACTGGGAGCGGGGGAGGGGCAGAGAGAGAGGGAGACACAGAATCTGAAGCTGGCTCCAGGCCCGGAGCCATCAGCACAGAGCCCGACGTGGGGCTCAAACTCATGAACTGTGAGATCATGACCTGAGCTGAAGTCAGATGATTAACCGGCTGAGCCGCCCAGGTGCCCTTATACTGCTTAAGTTTTGTGTCTGCATGACCGTTCTTAGGTTCGAACGTCTCACTGAGGTTTGGCCATGAGCGTTAATGGGGACCTGACTGCTCTTCCTTGTGGGTCTGGAGTGGGGGGTGGGTGCCGGCCGCTTCCCCCTGATGCAGAGATTGCAAACCCAGGCTTCAGGGCCAGGCGGGTAACGGGAATAAACAGCACATGGAGGGTAGGCCTGTGGCCAAGTGAGGCCCCTCGGCTCGCTTTGAAGGGAAGACTGATAGCAGATTCCTGCCTACGAGAAACACTGGCCCAGTGTTCCCGCATGGGCAGATCTTAATAAGAGAAGATGGCTCTCTGTACTTTTCCTTGAAATTGGCAGAAAAACATGGTAGGACGGAACAAAGCGTGTCTGTAGTCCACACCGGGTAGGCAGGGGAGGGCAGGGCGTGGAGGGGAGGGAGTGGTCAGCCCCATGGATGCAGCTTCTCTAGAGCCATGGGCTGTGTGACATTGCTCAAGTCACATCCCTTCTTGGGCCTCATTTTCTTCATCTAGAGAGTCGGAGGTGTAGAAGATTCCGTCTTTAAAGTGTTGTTCAGCCTTAGGATTTTGAACCCCCGGAACACGGTGTGATGTATATGCTCAATGAGGCAGCTGATAAATTGATGTTGAATCAGCATGAGAATGAATTGCTCATCTGGACTTGTTGCAAGATAATCAGCCTTGGAAGAAAGTCCCTCCTTTTCCCTAACAAATTCCCCATCGTTTTCTAAATCTTCCTTTGATGCCGTTTGCCCCCTAGATTTCAGTTTTTCCTTTTTCCAGGAAAGCTCAGCTTCTGGAAAAGCGGACCCCCAGACTCCTGTCACACCTCTGGTACGGGAGCCCTGGTGGGGGGCGGCGGGTGCTGGCTGCTGTCCCCTCGGCAAAACCGCTCAGGTGGTCCTGATGTGCTCCTATGGTTCCGGGCCACGGATATGAGCACTCCTTCCCCACGAGATGGAGCAAATCTCTGAGAGCGCCGGGCACCCCTGAAGAAGGACACCAGGTCTGTGGGGGTGCCATTTGTGGCTCAGCGGCTGCTGGGGAAATGGTGGGTGTGGTTTATTTGTGGATACAGAAGGAAAGGTGATTTGTCCAAGTACAGCCAGTCCAGGTGACAGTATGGCACCTGCAACTTTTTATGGAATCCCTTACCTGTGCAAATTCCTCTCCTGTGCACATCCCCTCCCTGGGCAAATGAAGTCGCCTGAAGAGGACAGGATCCTAAAGATGTTATAGATCAACACGAGCTTTTCCAGGATTTGCAGAAGTTTTAAATTGGAGGGACCCTAAGGATAAGGATGGCTGGGAAGAAAGGCGACCTTGTATCTCACTCAGCCCTTGGGTCACATGATGCATTATTATATGACCTTACCAATGACAGAATGAAGGTCAAGTGAGGAAGAGAAGCTGCCCAACATCAGGGGTGCCTGGGTGGCTCAGTCAGTTAAGCGTCTGATTCTTGATCTCGGCTCAGGTCAGGATTGCACGGTTCGTGAGATCGAGCCCTGAGTCGGGCTCTGCTCTGACAGTGCAGAGCCTGCCTGGGATTCTGTCTCTCCCTCTCTCTTTGCCCCTCCTCCCCCCCGTCTCTCTCTCAAAATAAATAAGTAAACTTAAGAAAGAAAAGAAATGGATAAGCATAAAAAAAAAAGTTCGCCAATATCACGGAACTTGCAAGTTGTCGAGCCAGGACCAAACTCAGCATTGTCTGGCTCCTCACAGGCTCCTCCTGTGAGGCACGTAGACGCCCGTCGTTTGCCAGATTGGTCTCCTTCACTTGAACTTGCTAGCTTCCCCAGGGTCGGAGGGAATGTGTCAAACAGCTGTTTTCCTTGTCCGGCGGTGGCCCACAGAGGTCCTTCGATACGGGGGGCGGCTCTGGGCGACAGCAGGCTGCTGGGGGCTGGTTCCCACGCACCAGGAATAGAAGCCTCAGCCATGGCTCCATCTTCACGGCATCCTCCACTCAAGAGTCACTTTGGATTGGACCAAGCCACACTCACCTTCCGGAAGAAGCCACCGAGATGGGCATCAAAGGCTGCCGTGAATGTGGCTTGGGACATAGATACAGGGGCCCCGCTCACCGATCCCCTCCTCCCCCCTGGGGCCCTGGTCCCCTTGTCTCGCCTTGGGGCTGGCCCTTCTGTCCCGGGCTGGCTTGCGGTCCGGGGATTTCTCTCGGGACCACGCCACGGCAGCAGTGGTACGGGTGACCCAGTTCCTCGTTGCTGGCCTCTCCGCATCGCTGTCGGAGCTGGCCTGGGAGGTTTCCGTGAGCTTCATAATCCCCGGCAGCCAGCCTCTCCTCGGATCCGTTTCGGCCCGATAAGTTCTCCTGCCGCTGAGCCACCTGTCAGGCAAGGCCTCCCACACCAGATGGCCATCCCTCCTGCCCCTCCACGGCAGTCCAGCCAAACGCAGGCCCGGCATGGACAGAAGAAGACCCGAGTGGCCGCGGCCAAGGTCAAAGTGTCCATCTGGACACAGGTATGAGCAGAGCGGAGGCAT
Source organism: Crocuta crocuta (assembly GCF_008692635.1). Lineage (NCBI taxonomy): Eukaryota > Metazoa > Chordata > Mammalia > Carnivora > Hyaenidae > Crocuta > Crocuta crocuta. Next base: position 2,070,135 of record NW_027529672.1, read on the forward strand.
TGCCGCAGAAATGACTTTGGCAAGGGAGATGATCGCAGGCTTCCGGCTCTCCGTTCCCTTTCAGTCTCGTTTCCAAATCAAAAGCTGCTCAGATACACAGCTTCTTGGGCAGGTAGCTGATACCGGAAGAATGCCTTGCGAATCGTCTCCCCAGTTACCCAGCCGGGGGCGGCCGCTTCCCGCAGCCTTCGAGGACAGGTGATCTCCTGTCTTTGTCAGAGAGGAGCTTGACTCCACATGACCCCCCTCTGCTTTGCCAGGGCCTGTGCTGCCTGGTGCTCAAGGTCTGTGGTCTGCAAGCCGTTCCCTGTCCCCTCCCCCCTCTCCCCTCCTGGTAGGAGAGCCTTGAATGCCGAACCTCTTCTGGCGTCATCCTCTGAAGACTTCCTTGTAGCCCCTCCATCTGACCTCACGCTGTCAAACGAAAACGGGAGGCAACGTCATTGTACCAAATTGTTTACAAAGTAGCAAAGCCGGAGAGCAAACCATGTCTTGTTTTCTGAGTGGGGAGAAACATTTTCCATTCTCTGCTGTTCCCATGTGTCCACAAGAAGCCCATCGGGATGGCCTTGTAGGAAACTTGTTTTTGCTTTGAAGTCACCCGCTTCCACCTCTCACATGCCATTGCTAAGTAATATATGCTGAATAAAAGAAAAGTCCCACTGCATGTTATGTTTCCAAACCAGCAGAATCCATTTCTTATTCTAAACGAGTGAGCCAACATTCATCTTCCAGGCCAAGGTGTCAGTGTTAAGAAGAGTGTCTTAGAACAGAAAATTGCAACACCCACTGTCCAAGCCGGGGCTGGGCTGACTGCAGGCATTAGCTGATGATTACAGAGCATTTGTGCTTTTTCCTTAGAGCTTTTGTTTTTTCCCAAGTGGTACCTTCAGGAAGCCATCTTTGTTTTCATTCCAGGGTGGCTTATCCATTGGATTCAATTTTTCAAAATGGCACCAGGAACATCTTATCCATTTTCCCTGTAACTGGTGAGACTGAACCATAAGCCTTGCCATGTTCCTTTAGGACACACACATTTGACCAGGACCGTTCTGTCAGTCCTCGGGCGTCTGGGATGCTGGGTGGATTTGGTTAAGTGAGTTAAGTGTTGGGCTCGCAGTTCTTTGGGCATCAGACGAATGCTGTGATGGGACCCTGATTTGCTGGCCTTCCTCACATCACTGTTCTGCCACCAGCACCCCAATCCCTGTAGCCTCTTCCATTTGCTTCTTTACGGAGAGGGCAGGTCACCTGACAGCCGCCGCCCGGACAGGGCTAGTCTTCTGCTTGTGGCATTTCCCCGATGCCTGACGCCACTCTCCAGCCTCGCCTGCATGCTGTCAATATGAGGTGGGAAAATCGCATCTAATTTGGGCACCGTCTTATTTGCTCATTTTACACACAGATGTGAGCACATCTCTCTCCACCTTGCACAAGTAGTGATGCTTTCATTGCAACCAACTTCCAGTACTTGCTACAACGGACAGGCAAATTGACAACCCCCAGGGCACCAGAAATACCTTTCCGCGGCCCTTGTTTGCTCTTCAAAGGCTGTTATCAACAGAGTGTCATGAAATAAAGCAAGACTGGTAGGGGTTACAATAAAGTCACCAAGAATGACTCAAATGTGTCCCGGAACTATTTCGTGGATTCTGGAAGGATGCTGAGAAGGGGTGGGAGTCCATCTTCTCTGTCCCCGGTTTTGGCTCCAAATGACAAATTGATAGTATGACTACAGCTGCATCTTGGCAAGATGAAGAAGCTGCCAGTAATACGTTGTGCTTACAGGAATGTTTGCATTCATCGCAGGTTAGCAGGGCCTCGATTTATGTAGTATAATAGGTGTGTGTTTCCCAGGCACATAAATTGGTCGGGGAGTTCCTGAAACCCTTGAGAACTCATTCTCCCAAATGAAGGTTCACCCGGAAAAGTGAATACAGGGCTGTGTCAGCAAATCCTTGCCCCTGTCGGTCAGGACCCAGTTATTCATGATCCATTATGTATCCCAGAGGCAAATGACTTACTGTTGGTGTCTATGCAAATAAATATGCCATTTTATTGAGAAAAACATTTAAAAATTTTTTTATTTTGGACAGAGACAGAGAACAAGTGGGGGAGAGGGGCAGAGGGAGAGAGAAAGAAAAATCTTAAGTGGGTCCACCCTCAGCATGGAGCCCAGGGTGCAGCTCGATTCCACGACTCTTGGATCATGACCTGAGCCAAAATCGAGTTGGATGCTCTACCGACTGAGCCACCCAGGTGCCCCTGAATATGCCATTTTATAAGAGCAAAGAATGCGTCTCCGGGTGCACCCAACTTTTGTCTGATTGACGTCCATGGTGGTTCTGGTGGGCTTTGTGGAGTGGATGGCCAGGTGGCGCCAGAGCTTACGGGCAGGAGGCAAACCCTAGCAAGTTGGGGCGGTGGGGGGTCAGCTCAGCGATGGCAAATACCACAGGCTGAGGGAGCTCATACAACGGATGACTTGTGTCTCACGGTCTGGAAGCTGGAAGTCTAACACCAGGATGTCCATGTGGTTGGGTTCTGGTTAGGGTCCTCTGCCGGGGCTGTAGACAGCCTCTTTCTTGTATCCTCGCACGGCAGAGGGAGAGATCATCTCTATCCCATCTCTTCTTGTAGGGGCGCGGGTCCCAGTCATGAAGGCTGTGCTGTCATGACTGAATTACGTCCCCAAAGCTCCACCTCCAGATGCCACCGCACTGGGGACGGGGCTTCAACGTATACATTTTCGAGGGACACAACTCTTCTGTCCACGGAAGAAAGGAATGTGTCGATGGCCCTTTGGGAGGGAGACGGAGAGGATGGCTGTGGAGGTGTAGGAGGGAGGAGAGGCGTGGGGGAGCGGCCCTGAGAAGCCCCACCTCAGCCCTGCCGCAATGAGGATGTTTGGAAGTGGGAACTGCCCTTCGACCCTTGTCCCCCGGCTTGCTATTCCCTAAAGTTCAATAGCTGGGTGGAAGTTTGTGATTTCCGGTTCAAAACTGAGGGGAAAACGGGATTCATCGTTGAGCTCAAACCTTGCACAGATTCTAAGAGGAGGGGGTTCTGGTGAGCAGGGGGCAGGCAGGAGGGTGGACCTTCTACCTTGCTTGGCTCAAGAATTTTGGAAAATGGAAGCTTGTGGGGCAGAGCCATCCTCGGGCACCTCTTCACCACCTACGTCACCAGGACTGACGAGATGAGAAACCCCAGTCAGCTCCTCAGATAAAACTTCTCTTCACGGACAGCGTCCTTATTCTCATCTATGTGTGAGATGTCCTGATGAGGGAGCTTCCTTCTGCATAAGAAGACTGACTCCTTTCAGGATCATTTGGGGTTTGTGCAGTTAATTCACAAGATGGAATCATGGGCTCAGAAACCATTTCCTATCCACGGGCTGCTTAGGTATTGAGATTCAATAGCTCGAGGTCCAGGGCTCCCTAGTATCTCCCTGGCTCCCTGTCCCACAACCAGAGGGATTGGCGAACTTTGCCTGGAAAGGGCCAAATAGTAGCCAGTTTTAGTTTTGTGGGCCGTAGTCTCATAGCACCTGCTCAACCCTGCCATCATTACGTAAAGCAGCCCTGGACAATATGTACACAAATGGCACAGTTGTGTCTCTATAAAACTTTATTAACAAGAACAGAAAGAGGGCAGGATTTGGCTCCTTGCTGGAGTTCGCCGATTCCTGCCCTAGATGGCGTTGGTTGGTCAGCTGGCTCAGGCAGTAAATTGTTCGTTTATTTAACAGAAGTTCACTGTGCATCGGCTCCATGCTCTGTAAAGTGCCCACAGTTCTAGCTGCTGGGGATCTATCAGTGAACAGCGTAGGCAAACGTCCACAGCGTCCTGTGCTCTTAGAGCTTACATTTGTATTGGGGGACAGAAAACAAACCAACGTGACAGATTGCCTTCTGTACCTCCATTCTCCCCCCTTCTTCCTTCACCCCAGAGAGGCTCTGTGCCCCTGGTGGTCCATGGGGACTGTGTCAGTACCTTCTCTTGCGTCCACCTTTTCCCCATTGGGTCCAGTCCATGAGACGTAGAGGCACGAAGAGAATTTATTCCTCCCGCTCCTGAGATACTGGGTCCGTAATACCTAGTTGGGTGTGCATCTGTGTACAGATAACCATAGCTGCATACATCTGTGGGTTTCTAAGCCCCACAGTGTTCTCAACAGGACATACTGGAGGCCTCATAGAGCAGTGGTTGACAGTATGAAGTCAGCCAGACGTGGGTGTTACTTACATTTAAGCGAATGAAGTGAGATTTGGGCAACTTCTTGGAGCTTCTGTTTTCTCCCGTGTAAAGTGAAAATAGTAACAAAGCTGCCATCCCCTAGGATTGCCATGAGCATCGAATGTGATAATGCAGTAAAGTGCTTGGTACAGTGCCTGGCACACAGAAAAGCTTCAATAAATTGTAGCGGTGATCGATATGTAATGTGCGGTATATTGCAGTTCATGTTGGTGAGTTATTTTATTTTTTAACTTTAAAAAAATTTCGTTTTTGAGAGAGAGTGAGAGAGGGCGAGAGAGCAAGAGACAGAGAGTGAGTGGGGTGGGGGGAGGGGGCAGTTGGAGAGGGAGTGAGAATCCTAAGCAGTCTCCATGCACATTATGGAGCCCAACGCGGGGCTCGATCTCACAACGGGGGATCATGACCTGGGCAGAAATCAGCATCGGCCGCTTAACCAACTGAACCACACAGGCACCTGGGGGAGTTCCTTTAAATATTGCCCTTACTATGAACATATCCTTGTGTGTCATGAATATAGCAGATCTGAGGGCAGGTACTTGGAGAAAGATCCAGCTGGCTGTGATTTTCAAGTCTGGAGACTCTCTGGGTACTTCTGGGCTGAATGACCCCTCGTGCGCACACCATTTGTGTGCAACTTCTTGCCCCCCTCTGCTCTGATTTAACAACTAAGATTCACCTGTCACCTTTAAATGATCTAGAAGCTGGTTTAAATGACTTATTCTCTAATGGCTCCCTTTGGTTTCCTTCATTGGTGTGAGATCCTACATTTTTTTTTTAAATTCCTTCAATATTATTTTAATGGCGTCTCGGGGGAAAAGAGAACGCTGGAGCTCAGTTTTCACCTGGAAGCCTACCGTTGCGGTTTCTTTTTAAGCTTCACTGCTTTAAAATTTTAATTGTGATCAAATACATATAGCGCGGAATTTAACGTCTTCCCGGTTTGAAAGGTAGAGTGCAGTAGCGTTAAGCACCTTCGCCTGTTGTCGTCGGACCAGACCACCGCCATCATCATCATCATCATCGTCAGTCTAGGAGCTCTTTTCGTTTGCAAATTGCAACTCTGTCACCATGACACAGGGTTCCCCACCCCGCCTCCCAGGCACCACCACTCTCCTTTCTGTCGTTATAAATCTGATGACTCCAGGTACCCCACGTAGGTGGGATCATGCAGTATGTGTCTTTGTGTGACTGGCTTATTCCCTTAGCAGAGTGTCCTCAAGGTTTATCCAGGACCTTGGGGTTCTGTGTCAGAATTTCCTTCCTTTTTAAGAGTGAACAACATTCCATTGCATGTGTAGACCATATTTTGTTCATCCATTTACCCACCAATAGGCACTTGGGTGGCTTCCACCTTTTGGCCGTTGCCATCATGCTGCTGTGAACATGGCTATACTAACAGTGTTGAGTTTTAAAAGGGCTGCTGTGCAAGAGACCCCGGCCACTCAACCCCCTATCAGATCTATTTGTGTGTACATTTCCCATTGCACTGAGATCATCGCCTTCATGCTCATGATGGTCATCACCCTCACATTGTCATCCATACATACCCCAGGGTAGAGATTTTACTTGGCACACCTCCAGGTCCATTATCCTAATCCAAGAGGTAGCTCAAAGGGATTGAGCTCCAGAGAGATTAAGCGACTTCCCTAAGCTAGTGAGAGGCACAAGTAAAATTACTGAGTCGTTCTGTCAGCCTGAAAGGCATAGTTGACCTGTTCTGTTTGCATAGATGCTATTGGGGGTTGATTAGGTACAGACGGCCATTGAACGATTATCTCCAATCTGGTAACTTTAATGCAACCTTTTCTGATGAGACAGGCTGATGCTATAAATTTCATGTGAAAAAAAAAAGAAATATGGGGCTCTGCCCACTGAGACAAGACAGGATATAGGATAAGATGGAACTATCAAAACTATAGAGATTCATTCTTCTTTGTTTTCATGGAGGGGGACAAAGTAAATGTTCTTGGGCTGTTGGCACTATTTTCCGCACTTGTATATTCCTCTAAACATGAGCATTATGCTGTTTATTCATCTCTTAATGACAGCTGATTATCAAACCGTAAATATACATGTTGGATCTAATGGTTTGTGAATGTTAAGCATCCAGCGGTAGTATTTGTGGGTATTTAGAGAAGTCTACAGCTTCATCCCAATCACGATCAAGCTTGTCAGTTTTCTGTAGAATTATCTGATTCTTGTGCCATCAGCCGAATCATGTGTTAGGCAGAAAGCAGATTCCTCCCCCCCAACTTTATTGCTATTTTTTTCTTCCTGTCAGTAAATAGATTAAACAAGGGAGAGAAAGAAGCACAACTCTCTTGTGTAATCTTAGCTAGAGAGATCACATTTTCTCTATGTCTTTAAGAAAACAGCACATGTGATTTCTTAAGGCTTTTCATTTTCAAATCATTTCAGGCACATTAGCAAGTACATGTACACTAGGTATTTTTGTGCCATATATTGGAGAAAATAACAGATATGAAGATGCTAAAGTTCAAATTAAAGGGCCTTCATCCTTCAGCTCGGAAGTCCCATGGCACTTATTTAAAATTAAAAAATATTTGTCCACTAGCAGTTTGCTCCCTGAATGTCAGGATCCATTTATTTCTTTTCTAAGTAGAGCCAGAGTAGCCTGGTGTTTTGGCTTTGACAGTATGCGAATGTGTGCTGGAGAAAGACACGCCGCTCCCCAGAGTCGAACCAGGAGCCCCTGAGAACTTCCCTTAAAATGTCTCTCTCCATTCTTCCATTCACCCAGAAAACAGTGATTAAGCACCTACTAGTGCCAGGTCTGCGTTCAGCTCTGGGGAAATGAGAGGTTCTCAAGGCTGGCAGAATGGGAAGCAACATGGCGGAGCAGAAAGGGCATGGTGGGAACCCCAGCCTGCTTCCCTGCAGAGGGTGTGACCTTAACCTCCCGGATCCCTTCCTCTTTGGCCAGGATGGACGTGCCCACCCCAGGTTGCTGGGAGATAAACCGCGTGGCCTGTGAATGGCTGGTGGCACTGAGCTGGTCTATTTCCATTTCTTTCAGTCTCCTTGACCCCTTCCAATTTGATTTCTGTTCCACACACTCTGCCCACAATGCTTTCTTCTCTTCCTCCACTTTTGCTATTGGATTGGACCCTACTGACCCTCAAACTCTGCCTTTCCTGCCCCCCACCCCCCACATCACTGCTCTGTTCTCTTTTCTCTCTGCTCCCTTCTTCTATGGGGACTTTGGCATCTCTTCTTTCTCTTGCTCACTCTCTCTTTTTCTTCTCTTTCCCAAATGGTGGATTTTCACAGTGTCTGCTAATTTACCTCTTTGCAATATTGCTCGTTCAGCGCTGACCATCTCTTCAAATCTTTATTATTCTTTAGACATCACTAATGCTCATCTTCCCTCCTTTCCTCATCATCCTGAATCTGATGACCCCACAGTTTGTAACGCAGTATTGAACTTTCAACCAAATACCCAACTGGATGCTCACCTTCAACTCAAAAGTCTCTAAAGTTTTACACAGCACCCTCCCCAAGCCAGCTCTCTTTAGATTTTTCTCACCCCTCCCCCACTCCCTCTGTCCATAGCACCTTTTTCTCAATTATCTGCAAAGAAAATGTTAAAGTCAAACTTAATTTTTTTCTTTTCTTTAACTGCTTTCTGGTATGATTTTTATCGATTCTTCTCTCAAAATATTTCTGAGCAGAAAAGCATGAGATTAAGTCACAGAGCACAATAGGAACTTTAAAATGTTTTTTTTAATTTAATTTTTTTTTTTACTTATTTCTGAGACAGAGAGAGACAACATGAGCAGGGGAGGGTCAGAGAGAGAGGGAGACACAGAATCCGAAGCAGGCTTCAGGCTCTGTGCTGTCAGCACATAGCCCGACATGGGGCTTGAACCCACGAACTGTGAGATCATGACCTGAGCCGAGGTCTGATGCTTAACTGACTGAGCCACACAGGCACCCCAATAGGAACTTTTAAACACACTGCAAATAAATTAAAGCAACCAATCAATTTATAAAGCAGCATACACACTATTATCCCAGTTTGGTTAGTGCTGTGCTGTTTGAGTATCCATCTTTCATCTGCCAATCTAAACTATCTACAGGTATGCATAACCCCAGACCGGAAGGATGCTGCTCAGGAAATGGTGATGGCACATGTCCCGCAGTAATGGGATTAACGAGTGGATTTGACTTTCTTTTTTGTTTCTTTTTCCTTTTTTGCCTCCTGGACTTCTGATGCCCAGAGAAAGATTCATGACGAGCCTCGGTTTATGACACACACTCATAAATTGTCCCTTTCATATTCTCTTTTATTTACTTATTTGAATATTTAATCTGAGTATTTACCTGCTGATTGCAGTGAGCGTCTATGCCCACCAACCAACTTGAGCTCTCAAGTGATAGGATTGGCCTACATTTCCTGTGTACTGCCCACCCCCACCCCCACCATCTCCTACGTCCTACTATTGAGGCCCCAGAGACCTCACCAGTCCACACTGTGCCTAACACTCCTACGTCAGGCTTCTTAATTTTTGTCAGTTGAATGGGAATCAAATAGCATCCTACTATGGTCTGGATTTGCCTTTTCACTGTTCTAATAAAAATGAAATCTTTTCATACATTTATAGGCTATATCTTTTTCCTCCTCTGAATTTATAGGCTTGTGTCTTTTCCATTTTTCAACTAGGTTGTTTGCTTTGGCTATATTGATTTGTAGGAATAAGACAAGAATGTCCATTAATGCCACTGCTATCCAATGCTGTCAAAGAATAATAAAGACAAGAAAAATAAATTAAAGACATTAGGATTGGAAAGAAATATATGACTATTATTTTTTGCAGATGACATTACTGAATACATAGAAAACTCCAAATAATCTAAAACAGGAGACCTCAGCAGGGTGGCTGGATATGGAGCCAATAGACAAACGCCAGTGGCATTTCTATACACCAGCTATAAACAGTTAGAAAATGTAATAATAAGAATGTCATTATTTATAATAGTCAAGCAACATTACACGATAACTACAATGAACCCTATAAAAAGGTATGCGAGGCAAAAACTTAAAAATATAAAGTTCTTTAGTGAGTCACATTCAGAAGGTCTAGATAGTTGAGAGATGTTTTATGTTCACGGATAGGATTTTGATTCCTATCCCTCCCCGCCCCCACCTCCCCCGCCACTGGATCTACAGAGTCAGCACAATTCTGGTCTGCGGAGTTTGACAAGTTAATTCCAGAATGTATACTGGGCAGTAGGAGGAGGTCCAAGAGTAATCACAGTTAGGACACTTGCCCTATCAGACCTAAGTCTTCTTTTAAACATGTAATAATGAAGATAGTGGAATCGGATCAGGGCAGGGATCAGGGCAGGGATGCAGATGGAACAGAGCAGAGACCCTTGTGTATGTGGAACTTTGAAATACAACTCAGGTGGCCTGAGAGATCATGGGGGAAAGAGTGACCCCTCAACAAATGAAGCTGAAAAGTTGATTATCCATATGAAAAAGCAAATCGGGTCCCTATCAACTCCAAGTGGATTAAAGCGAAACTTTAAAATATAGGTGGATGGGGTGCTGGGGGTGGTTCAGTCGCTGGAGCATCCGACTCTTGATTTTGGCTCAGGTCATGACCTCGCGGTTTGTGGGATCAAGCCCCGGGTCGGGCTGTGCGCTGACTGTGTGGAGCCTGCTTGGGCTTCTCTGTCTCCCCACCTCTTTCTCTCTCTACCACTCCCCGGCTTGTGCTCTGTCTCTCCTTCAAAATAAATAAATAAACATTTTTTAAAAATGTTTAAAAAAATAGAGGTGAATATCGTTCTCATCTTGGGCCAAGATGGATTTTTTCAACCAAACTCCAATAAGTGAACTATAATAGGCAAGAAAGCTAAATCAAAATGAAAGCCTTCTTCCTCTTCATATTCTTCTTCTTCTTTAATCTGAAACCATTAAAAACAACAACAAACATTTTTAATAACTGAAATGGAATGCCACAAGCTGGTAGATATCTACAGGAGAGATAAAGGACAAAGTCTGATCGCCAGGAAAATATGAAAAATCCCCTCGAAGTCCTTAAAAAGAAGACAATCAACTCAATAGAAACATGTCATTTTTGCATTTTCACAGTAAAACTGTACTATATGTAATAAAAATGTATATTCCAAAGGCATTACAAAATAAAAAGAAAGATAAAAGAGAAGTTGTTTTGCCCATAAACATATGCTTTCTCTCCATGTGGGTCTTCTTTAAAGTCTCTCATTAAAAGGCTTTATAAGTTTTTAAGTTTAGATCTTGTTTATTTCTAATAGATTTTCCTTAAAAGATATAAGGTAAAAAGAGACCTAGTGTCAAAATAACATATATAAATAGTTCTTACTACCTAATAAGAAAAATGTTCAATATGATAGAAAAAATAAGATAGGGGTAAGAAGTCGATAAAAAAAACTACAAATGGAGAATAAACATAAAAATGTTTTGCTTTACTAGCCATTAAATACACTAAAATAAAAACAACAATGAAATTCCATGTCTTCCATTTCTAATGATCACGAGAATGAGTCATTCTCATCTATGGAAGTTGAGTGTGTAGAGTGACCCACATTTCTGGGAAGCAATTTGTTAATATATTTCAAGAGCCTTTAAAATGTTCATACTTGGGGCTCCTGGGTGGCTCAGTCGGTTAAGTGTCCCACTTTGGCTCAGGTCATGATCTCACAGTTCGTGGGTTTGAGCCCTGCATTGGGTTCTGTGCTGACAGCTCAGAGCCTGGAGCCTGCTTCCGATTCTGTGTCTCCCTCTCTCTCTGACCCTCTCCTGCTCACGCTGCCTCTCTCTCTCTCTCTCTCTCTCTCTCAGAAATAAATAAAACATTTTAAAAATTTAAAAAAATTAAAAAATAAAATGTTCATACTTATTATTATTATTATTGAGAGAGAGAGCGAGCGAGAGAGAGCCCACAAGCAGGGGAGAGGGGCAGAGGGGGAGAGAAAGAGAATCTTCAATCCCACGACTGTGAGATCATGACTTGAGTCAAAATTAAGAGTCAGATGCTTAACCAACTAAGACATCCAGGTTCCCCTAAAATGTTCATACTTTTTGACCAATTAATTTCAACCTAAAAAAAATTTTTTTAACATTTATTTATTTTTGAGAGACAGAGAGAGAGCATGAGCTGGGGGCAGGGCAGAGAGAGAGAGAGACACAGAATCCGAAGCAGGCTCCAGGCTCTGAGCTGTCAGCACACAGCCTGATGCGGGGCTTGAACCCACAAACTGAGATCATGACCTGAGCCAAAATCGGACGCTTAACTGACTGAGCCACCCAGGTGGAGCCTCTGAACTGTGAGCCGATTAACTGATGGCCTCCGTCCCCTTGATGAAACAAGGTCTGCAGTTGTGTAGAAAGCCTGGGCCCAGCGGGTTACTCTCCAGAGCAGAGGTTCTCAAACGTTGGGGAACATCAGAGTCACCGGAAGACTTGTTAAGACACAGGCTTCTGGGCTCTACCCCTCCCCCCATAGTTTCTAATTCACTAGGTCTGGGTTGGGCAGAAGAATTTGCATTCTTCACAAGCTGTCAGGGATGCTGATGTGGCTGGTCTTGAGATCGTTCACTTAGAACATCTATGCATTTTCCCCACCAGCTGGATTGGGTGACTGCCCAGAGTCCCGTGTGTTAGTCCCCAAACCTGGTTATGTCTGGTGCCCTTGCTATTATAACCCAGAAATCAAATTTAATGTTGAACGAATTAATGACATACGGGGGGTAAGGGAAAAAGATCTGTATCTATAAAATATGAGTGGAATGCTATTAAAAAGATAAAATATGGATAAGTCATTGAAAAATTGCTATGGAATTAGGAACAATTAAGACAATGATAAAAAATTAGAGTAATTGAAAACTGAGGAGTCAGTAGGCTAGAACACGTTAACAGATTATTTGCAAACGTCTAAGTTCTTGCTCCATTGTAAAGTTCCTCAAGATAAAAATGAATGCCAGTGTGTTAATAGTGTAAAAATTTAACATGTAAAAAAGACATTGGAAATGCATTTGAATGCCTTACGCTGAAAGTGCATTAGAACATTGTCAGATCCATGTAAATTTACTTGTTTTGTGTTTTTAAAATGTTTATTTTTGAGAGAGAGAGACAGAACGTGAGTAGGGAAGGGGCAGAGAGAGAGAGGGAGACACAGAATCTGAAGGAGGCTCAAAAATAAATTTAAAAAGTTAAAAAAATTAAAGAATGGCAATTTAGTGTTTAAATTGCACAAATTTGTATGTTTTATACATGTTGTTCCCAATATCTTTGAGTCGTTACCCTGCCCCCAAGTACGCACAGAATAAAATCTAAATCCTTGGTGTGGCATTCAGAGATCTCTTTGATTTGAGCAACATCTGTCTGTCATTCCCCACCACTTCTCTCTTCTTCCCTTTGTATACCTTGAACTACACCTAAATTATCAGTTTTTGCAACTTGTACTCTTTTCTTTGCTCAGCGTTCTAGAGAACTCCTATTTATCCTTCAAAGGCCAGCCCAAATGTCCCATCTCTGGGAAGCCTTCTCCAATTCTCTCCTTTATTGCAATAGTTCTTTGTCTATAATCCTTTTTGTTAGAATATTAAATTAAAAAATTTTTTAAATGTTGATTTATTTTTATGAGAGAGAGAGACAGAGTGTGAGCGGGGAGGGTCATAGAGAGAGGGAGACACAGAATCCGAAACAGGCTCCAGGCTCTGAGCTGTCAGCACAGAGCCGATGTGGGGCTCAAACCCACAAACTGTGAGATCATGACCTGAGCCAAAGACGGCTGCTTAACCAACTGAGTCACCCAGGTGCCCTGAATATTACATTTTTTAAATGTTTATTTTTGAGAGAGAGAGAGAGAGGAAGATACTGAATCTGAAGCAGGTTCCAAGCTCTGAGCTGTCAGCACAGAGCCCCAAGCAGGGCTTGAACTCACGATCATGACCTGAGCCAAAGTTGGATGCTTAATCGACTAAGCCACCCAGCTCCCTATCCATAATCATTTTTTCTTTTAATTTTTTAATGTTTTATTTATTTCTAGGAGAGAGAGAGAGAGATAGCATGAGCAGGGGAGGGTCAGAGAGAGAGGGAGTCACAGACTCTGAAACAGGCTCCAGGCTCTGAGCTGGCAGTCAGCACAGAGCCCGACGCAGGGCTCGAACCCACGAACCGCGAGATCATGACCTAAGCAAAAGTCGGACGCTCAACCGACTAAGCCACCCAGGTGCCCCACATAATCTTTGATAGTACTTGTCAGATTGTGTTGAATTGTTTTGCTTTGGTTTCAGTAGAAACTGTAAAGTCTTAGCTTTCAATGTCTAGGACATTTATAATCTTTTACTTCATTTTACTTTGCCATTTTCCCTGAGCTTTGTTCCAGTCCTGAACTGGGTAGGGGCTCAATAACATTGTTGGAAAATATGAATGAATGAATGAATGAATGGGTGAATGGATACTCATGACCTCTTCCATGTTTACATGTTTACATGTTTACTTCTTTCCCAACCACCTGTAGACATAAAAACTCACTGCAATTTAAATGACAACTTAAGCATAATACACATTGTCTTGAATCCCATCAATCTCTTAATGCTTAGCAATTTCTTCTCATATTCATAACTGAAATTTGTCTTAAAAGCACAGGAGTGAAACTCAGAATTGCTGCATAAATAAGTAGCTTTATTAAGTATGATAGCTTCAGCATTTTACAATGAGTCAGTGAAAATTCTCAACTGAGAGAACATGATCCTGCTCAGTCTTTTCAGCTGTAAAGTGGGGGCAATAATATAGTGACATCTTGGGGTGATGGGGAGTATTTAGAGAGAGAATTTATGTAATGCAACTGAAGACAGCAGGGCACTAAGAAATTAATGGGCTGTATCTAACTGTGGATTTTACTGACCGCATTTTTGTTGAGTTGAGTTTAAAAATAGTTAGAAACTGCATTGCTGTAGAGAAGAGAGAGGAGCATATGCGTATCTTACCTCAGGACTCCCACACCGAGGTATCTGCCCAGGAGAAAAGCTCATGTAGGTGCATCAAAGGACATGATAAGCATGTTGATAGCATCGGTCCTTATAATGGTCCCCAATCTGAAACGACGCAAGTGACAATGGATAAGTCCATTGTGTTCCATTCACACAACGATACACATAGCAACAAGGACAAAGGAAGAACTGCAGTGTGAACAACGCGTTTGAATCTCATAAGCACAACGCAGGAGAAAGAAGTCAGAGGCAAGAGAGAGCATGCGGTATATGCGATTTACATACACTTTAACGACAAGCAAACCAACCTGTGGTGACAGAAATCATGAGCATGGTTACCTTGGGGGGGGGAGTAGGCGCCGCGAGGGAGGACCCAGGGGCTCTGGGATGCTGTGACGTCCTCCATCTTCAGCTGGGTGGTGATCCTGGTCTGTTTACTCTGTGAGACTTCATAAAGCCACTTATGACCTTTGTGTTTTCTGTATGGGCATCAGACTTCAACAAAAAGCTTAATTAAAAACACAAAGGACATGAGGCGCTGTGGTGGCTCAGACGGTTGGGCATGAGACTTCGGCTCAGGTCATGACCTCGCAGTCCATGAGTTCGAGCCCTGTGGCTGGTTCTGTTGACAGCTCAGAGCCTGGAGCCTGCTTCAGCTTCTGTCTCCCTCTCTCTCTGTTCCTCCCCTACTGGTGCTCTGTCTCTCTCTGTCTCTCAAAAATAAATAAATGTTAAAAAAAAAAAAAGACAAAGGACAAAACTGGCTGT
Source organism: Crocuta crocuta (assembly GCF_008692635.1). Taxonomy (NCBI): domain Eukaryota; kingdom Metazoa; phylum Chordata; class Mammalia; order Carnivora; family Hyaenidae; genus Crocuta; species Crocuta crocuta. Next base: position 2,085,168 of record NW_027529672.1, read on the forward strand.
GCGATTGGAAGAATGGACTTGACAAACACAATGACTAGGAATTCCCAGCGTTTGAATGGTGGCAGAGAGGTGTGGAAAGCAGCTAAGGGAATGCATCAGGAACATACCCTCAAGTCTCTGTAAGGATGAAAACAAAACCTCTGACAGTAATGACTTGTTTTCTTTTCTGGATGACACAGCAAAAATGCCTGTTATCGGATGAGACAGAAGAGTAGTCATGCGGAAAAGTAAATATATGATCTAAACTTTACATCGTACATCAGGATAAATTCCAAAGGAGTCGAAGATTTATATGTAAAACAGAAAACCATGCATTTACCAGAAGAAAAACGAGAAAATGGCTTTTTAATTTTGGAGTGGAGAAGTCCTTTCTAACTATGACACAAAAGCAAGAAAATACGGACACATTTGACTACACAATAATAAAAGCCTCCCGTGTGGCAAAACAACCACAATCGCATCCCACAATAAAAGAAGGCAAACAAAAATCCTACGAAGCAAAGCCAAAGCACAAATGAAAACTGAACGGATAAATTGTGATTCACATGGTTCACATTGTAGCAAAGGATTAACCTTCTGAATATGTAAAAAGCCCCCAGAAATTGATGATCATAAAAGAAAATCTAAAACTCAGTAGAAAAATAGGTAAATGATGGGTGGCTCAGTTGGTTAAGCAACTGACTCTTGATCTCAGCTCGGGTCTTGATCTCAGGGTGGTGGGTTCAAGCCCTGGGCTGGGTATGGAGCCTACTTAAGAAAAAATAGGCAAATGATATAAACACTTTATGATAAAGGAAATGCAAGTTCCTCTTACACCTATGAAAAGATGCTTACTTAGCCTCTCTCATAATTAGAGAAATGCAAACAAAAATGAAGTCTTCATTTCTCACTTATTAGATTAGAAGAAAAACGTGTGTGTTTTTTTAAAGAAGTTGGTTGCATTTTTTTATTTTTTAAAAAATTTGTTAATGATTATTTATTTTCGAGAGACAGAGCACAAGCAGGGGAGGGGCAGAAAGAGAGAGGGAGACAGAATCCAAAGCAGTGCTGACAGCTCAGAGGTGGATGCAGGGCTCAAACTCACGAACCGTGCGAATGTGACCTGAGCTGAAACCAAGAGTCTCATGCTTAACTGACTGAGGCACGCAGGCATCCCATGGAAGATACCTGTGATAGTCTCATGTTGGTGAAGGGGTAGGGGAAGAGCCATACGTATGCATGGCTGTTGTGCGTGTAAATCGGTGCAAACCTTCTGGAGTCTCCTTGGCAATATCTATCACAATCTAAAAAGACTATCCCTGTGACTCTGAATTCCAATTCTGGGAATTTGTGTACACGTCTTCCAGCCCACACGCTAGTATGGCGTAGGTGTCAGGTTATTCACTGCAGCACCGTCATCGGGAAGGACTGGAGACGATCCAAGTTCATCAACAGATGGCTGGGTAAACGGATGATGCATCCACACATCTCTATTTAGGTAAAGAAAGATCTCCAGGGTACACCGTTGTGTGGGAAAAAAGGGAGAACACTATATATAGTATGGTACGTTTTACATAAAGGTATGTGGGGGGGGGCAGTAGAAGAGTCTATATTTGTACTTGCTTGATTTGGGTGAAGAAACCTGGAGGAATATACCAAGAATCTCAAAGCAGGTAACCTCTGCAGGGAAATGGGGGTGATTTTAAGTTGAGTGGGTAGGGGACTCTCTCCTGATTACCTTTTCATATAAAACGATGTTTGATCTCTGTGAATTTGTTAGCCATTCAAACAGTTTAAAACAAACACATTATTAGATCATGGTCTGCACCGGTATAGTTTTGGGTAAAACCCCTGCCTCCTTAAACTGGTGACTTGGCAAAGTAAGATGAGAGAGAATTTGTGACTTTGTGGTCTTTCGTGGGTTTAGTCTTTTCATTAATACAGGAGCAAATATAAGTCACGCACTACTTCAGAATCATATTTTTACAATAGCTTTGGGAAAAGAAAGGGATTTAAATGTGTGTTGCCCAACCTACTTTTGAGACTCACTGTAAAGGACAGAGCTTTGGAAGCCGACATCTGGGCAACGAGGCTCAACTGTGGGACGGTTGTTCGAGTTGCAACCTTGTAGCTTCCCAGGCAGAGAAAAGGGGGTAAAGAGAGGGGGCCAGCTGCAAGGTTTGGTGAGAAATTCAGCACACTGGAATCTTCCTCAATTACCTGGATATTTTATTTATTATTTATTTATTTTTTACAAATAGTTTATTGTCAAGTTGGTTTCCATATAACATCCAGGGCTCATCCCCACAAGTGCCCCCTACCTGGATATTTTAAACAGAAGTAGCTTTTAGGTAAATAGCAATGCTGGACAAGTATCAGTGATTTCTAGTTTTGTGCATTTGGACCAAGAAGTGTTTACTCAAAACGCACTGCCCATCCAGGTCTCCAGCGCACAGCGCCCCCTACGGGCAGGGCGTGTGTGCTTATCCACGCAGCCACTTCCCGAGTGGGTGGGAATTCTTCGTGTTCCTGGGGTTTGGGTGCAGCCAGCAGGGCGGGAAGGGACCCGGCTCGGAGAGAGCCTCTCCATTAATTAAAGAGAACGTGAGGCGAAGTCGTTCTGCGCAAGTTACCGACTTTGAGAAATTGTCTCAATAAAGGAGAACTTCATTTGGCCTTAGGTAATAGCCAATCAATAAATTAGTTGGCTGAGGGCAGAGACGTGAAGGGAGAAGGAATAAGGGTCAGCCCGGCGATCTGTGTAAAAACAGGATGGCAGCGAGGAGTCAAGGCTGCGGCAGGGGGGGGGGGGGCACACTGT
>NW_027529672.1:2087978-2088137 GCF_008692635.1 Crocuta crocuta
AGTCAAGGCGTCATCCGTCCGCCATCCATAAAGCACTTCATTCCCGGGTTGTTATTTCTGACTCTCCTGAGGTTCGCTGTTCTCAGCCCCAGTCTGCAGGGGAGAGGCAAGGAGGGATGGAGAGGGAGAGGGAGAGAGAGGGAGGGCAGGCGTGCAAGC
>NW_027529672.1:2088142-2089273 GCF_008692635.1 Crocuta crocuta
CTCCCTCCCAAGGGCCCTGCCCCCCAGCCGGGGCCTCACATCCGGCCCTCTCTCCCCACTGTGGCGTTTTATGACCGTGGGCAAATCTTTCAGCGTCTTGTGTGTGTCCTGAGCTGTAAAATGGACAAATTATGATGGTCCCTCCCCGCCTCCCCCCTCCCCGCGAAGTCAGGCTGGATCTTTTGTTTTTCCCTACTGTAATAAATCTGGGAGACCAAATATGATGATCAAGAAGAAAATTCACGGAGTTCTAGGAAGGACACGTTTCTGCACCCCCCTGCTCACCGGGGTCCTTGCTGGAAAGGCCGCCCTCTGGGGGAGGAGCCCCCGAAGCATCTCTCCCTCCACTTCCCCGACTTCATTTCAGGGCTGTCTCTCGTCTGTTTCGAGCCCTCCAGCCGGCCGGATCACACGGGAGGCAGAGCGGGGTCGGAGAGGCCTTATGCGACTCGCCCCCTCCCCTTTCCTTGCAGTCAGGCCTCGTCCCCTCCCCGCCCCCTCTCTGCACCCGCCGCCTCCGCACTGGCTGGTTCCCCACCCCTGGAGCCTCACCTCCGCTCGCACCTTCTCCGACCGCACCTTCTCAGGGAGGGCTGCCCTGACCATCCTTGGCTCCCTCTGCCTTATTTTCCTCATAGCATTTACCACCAGCCGACTTGCTCGGTGCCCTCCCTACACGTTTGCTCCTGTTCACCTACCCAGACCTGAACCGCCCCAGGGCTGGGGTTCTGCGGCTCTGGGCCCTTCTCTGTCTTCAGCTCTGTCTGACACGTGGTCGACAGTAAATATTTACTGAATAAGTGAACATAGCTCCACTGTCGCAATTAATGGTGACAATCGTAAACATTTGCATTACAGTTTGCAAAGCACTCCGAATGCAAAGCCACATTCCTGTCTTTTCATTTCGGGCACATTTCCTAGTCACAGACCCGGATGTGCAAAGGTGATCACTTTATGTATACTGGGAGTGAACCCGTTTCCAAACCCCTGATTCCCCTGAGGGCAGAAGAATTTGTCTTGCCCACACAAGGGAACTCTACATTTTCTTCCCTTGCCCGCTCCCAGGGCAGCCTCTGCTGTGCGGGGGTCCCCTCTGGCTGGCCTGGCTGGAGAACTGGGGGGGGGGGGGCT
>NW_027529672.1:2089432-2119463 GCF_008692635.1 Crocuta crocuta
TCACCCTGACCGGGTTTCCCGGGGTGCTCATCCTGGGAAGGGTTACATCTTCCCGCCCCGCCAGGCTGGGTGTCCCACCAGCAGCCTCGCCCTGGAGCCCCCAAGTGCTGGGAGGCGGCTGGGTGCTTACTCCGTTCAGGTGGGAGGTGAGGCTTCAGTTTCCAAAGCCCTGGGGAATCACGGGTTCTTGCTTCTGTCCGGGGTTGTGAGATCATTGTGCTTTAAGACTCTTCCCTCATAGAGTGCTGATGGGCCACAATTTTGTGTTATCTATTTTGAGTCTCCAGATCCATCTGGGGAATCTCAGATGGCCCCCCAGGATCGGGGGCAGAAAGAGGACCCTTACCAGCATTTAGACCCCAGCCCCCTTCTCTGGTTCAATTAGCTTTTCCAGTGCATCCCACACATCCTTCTCTCTGCTGCAGTTCATACATCTGACCCCCAGGTTGGGGCGGGTGTTGTTTTTAAAAATGTCCTGGAGCCATTTCTTCTGGTTTGACAGCAAGGCTGGCTGTCGAATAATGGGCAGCCCAGGCTTGGACTTCAAAAGTCCGTGTTTAAACCCTAACAGAAAACACTGGAACCACTCAGAACAAAAGTATGTTGAATGATGTTTCAAAATATCGTCTGCATGCATGTGTGTTGCCAACTTAGAGTTTACCAAAGATTCTCACCTACATAAGTGATACAGTCAGATCGTAGAGATGAAAAAGAGGCCTCCCAGGGAATAAGGGCAGTTCCATCCTGAAATTCAGTCTTTTGGTTCTAAAATATTTTCTTTTTCTTTTATTATTTATTTTGAGAGAGTGGAAGAGGGACAGAGAGAGAGGGAGAGAGATTCCCAAGCAGGCTCTGCACTGTCAGCACAGAGCCTAACGCGGGGCTGGAGCCCACAAACTGAGATCATGACCTGAGCCAACGTTGGATGCTCAACTAACTGAGCCATCTAGGCGCCCCAACTATTTTCTTTTTTTCTGGGTTAACTTTGTGTCTTCAGGTTCTAACTGGTGATAAATATTTGATGACCTGTCACATTAGCCTAGAGACTGTATCTGATTGAATCCCATGTCCTACACTTAAGGGACCTGATATGTGTGGGTTGAGAATCTGCTCTTCAAATGTAGCTATCCTTGAGGGACCTATTATGGGAATCAATTCCTTTTATCTCTTTGTCTGTTTCCCTTTTTCTGGTGTTTGCTTCTCTTTTCCATGTCTGTAATGTGACCTTGCTGGATAATTTTTTGGGTATATTTCCCTGCCCAATTTCAGACTAAGAGGTACTTTATAAAACTCACAAGTGATCATTGGAAACAGCCAAATGTTCAACAAGTGGGGACAGGTTTGTTCAGTGCAATATTATCTAGGCCCTAAAAATGAAATTAATGGATGGACAAGGAAATTTTTAAAAAATACCTGCATGTTAAAAAATGAATGAAGATGGTCTGTACCCCAGGCTTACAAGTATGTAAAAATGAATCTGTACTGCCAAGAACCAGATCTGAAAAAAGAAAAACAACCTTGGGGTTATGGTGATTATTTTAGTTAAGGTGATGCAGGTAGTTCTAAAAGAAAAACTCTGAAATCTCAGTGGTTTAACTCTCTAGAAGTGAAGTTTTGCTCACAGCAAGTTCAGTGCGGGCATTCAGGGACCCAGGCTCCTTCCAGCTCACGGTGATTCCTTCCTCTAGGGCTTTGAAATCTTCTCCACTCAGTGGTGGATAAGGAGCCATGTCCTAATCCAATCTGGTCCGGAGGTGAGTCTATTTCCACTCGCATTTGATTGGCCCGAGGGCGTCACATGGCCCCATCTGGATGTAAGGAAGGCTGGGAAATGTAGTCCCAGCTGGGCTGCCGCTTCCTAATCACGGGTGCACACTATGGAAGGGAACACAATCTTGTAATACACTTAAGTATTTTAGTACTTGCAGACTTTAATAATCATCTGTATCTGTCCCAGTGATATTTTTTTCTTAAAATTTTCTTTAGTTTCATTACATGTATTTTTAAATAAATGCAAGTAATTAAAAGGCTTCTGTTATATTATTTTATTTCAGGAAAGTGAAACAAGAACATAGAAACTCAGAAAACCAAAATGACCTGGGAGTAGGAATTGGAGAAAGGAGAAAGCGCCGATCAAAGTGCCATCTTAGTGCACGTCAGCGTCCCCTCTCATTTCCAAACTTTTGTTGAATTATTGTCTGTTACGGACTGAACTGTCGCTTTCCAAAATTCATACATTGAAGCCGTAGCTCGCAGTGTGACAGTGTTTGGAGACAGGATTTTAAAAAGTACTTAGGGTTACATGAGGTCAAAAGAGTGGGTGTTAATCCAAAAGGACTGGTGTTCTTATATGAAGAGGAAGAGATGCCAGGAGTGTGCACTTACAGAGGGGAGGCCAGGTGAGGGCACACGGAGCTGGCTGGCTGCAAGCCAGGAAGAGAGTGCTCAGGAGAAACCGAGCTGCTGATACCTTGGTCTTGGACTTCTAGCCCCCAGGAATATGAGAAAGTAAATTTGTATTGCGTAAGCCACCAAGTCTGTGATATTTTGCTACGGCAGCCTGAACAGGCTAACCCGTGACCACTCCCCGCACCAACTCTTAGCAAGAATTTGTCCCTTAAAGCTCAGGGGGGATGCTGCCTCTTCTGGAAAGCCTGCCTCTACCCCAAGCCTCACGGAGTGTCTTTCCCATGGACTTCCCCAGCCTCCTGGTGTTACTCTGCCCATACTGTTTGTGAACCCCAGGTATAGTGCCATCTCCTTATCTAGAATGTGAGCCCCACAACAGAGGGGGTATATCATGTATCTCTCGTAACCCAGCACAGTGTCTAGAACACAGTGAGTACTCATAAGGTGATGACTAACAGCTGGGGGCAATAATACACAAACAAAAGGTTTAAAGGAAAAATCTAGGAAATCAGATGTTCATAGAGAGCTTTGGGAATCTCTGACATATTGTTAGGAATCTAGAAGGCCATGCACATGTTTAGCGATGTACACATAACCAGGGCGACACATATGCTTAGGAAAGGCCTGAGAAGGCTCTAAGCTCTCAACTTTGAAGAACTTTGAGGTTTTGCACAAGCAGGAGGTGAGGCTGACACAGGGTTGTAAATCTCCTGGTTGAGTGTTGAAGGAGTGCCCAACATGCACACAGAGCCCCTCATCAAAGACTAGGAAATTTATTGGTTTTAAGTACTTAAGGAAATCTCTTAATGATTAGCTGACCACAGCTAACCACACAGACTTTAGTGACATAATGAAGAATAAGACTTTACAGAATTGGTTCACAAAAGTCAATAAAAATCCAGTAGCAACCATAACAAACAGCAACGACAATAAACCCTGGGGATGGGGGAGAATCTCATTTCCAGAGTTGCCCCATTATTTTAAATATCTAGTTTTTAGAAACAAACAAAAACGAAACACAAAACTTGCAAATAAACAAGAAAGCGTGGTTAAAATCCAGGGTGTGTGTGTGGTGGGGGGGGGGAAGTCAATAGAAACTGTCTCTGAGGAAGCCCAGACATCAGGTTTACTAGACAAAGACTTGAAATTATTTATTTAAAATATGTTCAAAAACTACAAAGAAATCTTGTATAAATAATGAAATGAAAGTTTATGAGTGATGTCTTGCCAAATAGGGAACATCAAATAGGGACAGAAATTATGAGAAAGAGCCAAATAGAAATTCTGGATTTGAAAATTATAATAATTGAAATGAAAAATATCCTACAAGGGCTTAGTTACAGATTTGAGTATGCAGAGGGAAGAATCAGAAGACTTGAAGATAGATCAACTGAGGCCTTCCAGTCTGAGAACAGAAAAAATTTTTAAAAAGAATGAGGAAAAATAAACAGAGATCTGTAGGATTCCATGGAACATACCAAATATGCACACTGAAAATCCCAGAAGGAGAGCAGAGAAAAAAAGGGGCAAAAAAAATATTTGATGAAATAATGGCCAAAAACTTCCCAAATTTAAAAAAACAATTTTTTTAACCTTTATTCGGTTTTGAGAGATAGAGAGAGAGCACGAGTGGGGGAGAGACAGAGGGAGAGGGAGACATGGAATCCGAAGCAGGCTGCAGGCTCTGAGCTGTCAGCACAGAGCCCAACAGGGGACTTGAACCCACGGACTGCGAGATCATGACCTGAGCTTAAGTCAGATGCTTAACCAATTGAGCCACCCAGGCGCCCCCCAAACTTCCCAAAGTTGATGAAAAGCATTAATCGACACATTCAAGAAGCTCAATGAATTTCACATAGGCTATACTCAGAAAGTCACAGCTAAACATATTCTAATCAAACTGTTGAAAACCAAAAACAAAGAATCTTAAGAGCTGCAAAAGGAACAACTCATCAAATGCAGAGGAGGCTCAATAAGATTAACATCTGAGTTCTCTTCAGAAACTATGGAGGCCAGAGGGCGGTGGGAAGACATATCCAATGTGCCAAAAGATAAAGACTACCAAACAAAGAATAAATCTGGCAAATTATCCCTTGAAAATGATAGGGAAGTTAAAATATTCCCAGAAAACAAAAACTGAGTCCTTCTGTTGCTAACAGAACTTTTCCACAAGTGACACTAAAGGTAGTCCTCAAGTCTGAAATGAAAGGACTTGAGGCAGCAACTTGAATCCATATGAAGAAATAAAGAATAGTGGCAGTAAATATAAAAGACAGTATTAATGTATTTTTAATTTGTCTCTTCTCCTATCTGATATAAAAGACAACTGCAGAGAGGACTAGTTATAAATTTGTGGTAATTGACATATGATGTATACAAATGTCATCTGTATACTAGTAAAACAATGGATGAGGGAGAGAATGGAAGTATACAGGACTATAGTTTCTGTATTATATGGAAATTAAGTTGGTATTAATCCAAATTGTTGTAATTTAAGTTGTAAAGTAAGATGTTAATTAAGGTCACCTGGGTGGTTCAGTCAGTTAAGCACCTGACTCTTGGTTTCAGCTCAGGTCATGATCTCACAGTTTGTGGGTTTGAGCCCTGGGCTGGGGTCCACACTGATGCAGAGCCCACTCATGCACTCATGTACATGTTCTCTCTCTCTCTCAAAATAAATAAAATAAACTTTCAAAATATGTTAATTATGATCCTAAGGCAACCAGTAAGAAAATAGTTATATTTAAAAAAAAAGCTGAAGTAGTGACAATGGAATTAAAATGAAACATGAGAAAATATTTAACATACAGAAGGCGATAGTAGAGGAAAACAACACATAAGGTAAAGCAAATAGGAAAATTGCAGGCATGGATCTTATCCTATCAGTAATTATATTAAATGTAAATAGATTAAAACTCCAATTAAAAGGTAGATGTTGGTGAAATGGATTTTAAAAAGGTTCCATTGCATGCTGTCTGTAAGAGACATGTTTTAGATAAAGGACAAAAATAGGTTGAAAATCAAGGGATGGAAAAAAGATATACTATGGAAATAAATATCAAAAAAGAGCTGGAGTGGCTATACTAATATCAGAAAAAAATAGACTTTATGTACAAAATTGTTACTAGAGACAAAGAAGGACATTTTATATGATGAAAGTTTAAGAAATTAAGAAGGTATAGCAATAATAAACATTCATGCATCTGAAATAAAGTTCCAAAATGCATGAAGCAAAGACTAACAGATTTGAAGAAAGAAATAGATGATTCAACAATGACAGTTGGTGATTTTAATGCCTCACTTTCAATAATAGAGACAACCAGGCAGAAGATGAACAGGGTAATAAAACATTTGAACAGTGCCATAATCCAACTAGACCTAACAGACATCTGCAGAACATTCCACCTGGCAGTAGAATACACATTCCTCTTAAGTACAAAATTGAATATTCTCCAAGATAGAGCATACGTAAGGTCATAAAACAAGATTCAGTAGATTTACAAGGGTTGAAATTATACAAAATATGTTCTCCAGCTAAAATGGAATGAAATTGGAAATCAACAGCAGACAAAAATTTGGGGAATTTACACATATGTGGAAATTACACAACACATTCCAAATAACCAATAGAGCCAACCAGAAGTCACAAGTGAAATGAGAAAAATCCTTTCAATGAGTGGAAACGAAAACACAACATACCAAAACTTACAGCACATAGTAACAATAGTGCTTAGATGGCACTAAATACCTATATTAAAGGGGAAAAAATATCCTGAATCAATAACCCAAACTTACACCTTAAGAAACTCAAACTGAAGAGCAAACTAAATCCAAAGCTAGCAGAAGAAAGGAAATAATAAAGATTGGAGTTGACCTAAGTGAAATAGAGAGTAGAAAAACAATAGAGAAAATCAATGAAGACCAAGAAGATAAAGAAATTGAAAAATCTTTAGACTGACCCTCCCCTCACCGAAAGAACTGAAAAAGGAGAAAATACCACTAAGAAAAAGGACAGTGAGGTAGTCCTATGAATAATTGTACACCCAAAAAATCAGTTAACCTAGGTGAAGTGGACAAATTCCCATAAGGACAGAAATGACCAAAACTAACTTAAAAAAAAAAATAGAAAATCTGAATATAAGGAGATTGAATTAGTAAAAAAAACAAAAAACAAAACAAAACAAAAAAACAAAAACAAAAACAAAAAAAACCAACTTCCCACAAAGAGAAGCCCAGAACCAGATAGCTTCACTGGTAATTTCTACCAAACCTTAAGGAAGAATGAACACGGGTTCTTTGCTGAGTCTTCCAAACATAGAAGGCCACCTCTCAAATCATTCTAGAAGCCAGTATTACCCTGATGTCAAAATCAGACAAAGACATCACAAGAAAACTACAAATCAATATCCCCTATGAATATAGGCAAAACATTCTCAACAAAATACCAGGAAACTGAATCCAGCTACATATGAAAAAGATTATACACCATGACCAAAGGAGATTTATCTTTGGAATGAATGCAAGGTTGGTTCAACCTATGAAAATCAATCCATATAATGCACCATATTAACGGAATAAAGGACAAGCCCCACATGACCATCTCAATAGCTGCAGAGAGATCATGTGTCCAAATTCTGTCTCTGCCACTCACGACTTTGTTGTCTTTAGCAAATTGCTAAAGGGACATTGCTGAGCCTTAGTTTCCTCAACAGCAAAGGGTTAAATCAATTAACAGAGCTAGGAAGATCAATATATGTTAGTAATTCTTAGTGGAGAACATGAGAAATTCTGATACGGTAGATCAGGTTAGGTACACGTATGTGCATTTAACTAGCCAGCTTTAACTGAAAACCACATATATGTGTTAAGCTAAAAAAATTACATGGACATACATGATAAAAGTCTTCTCCCCAGTGGTGAACAGTTTCAGACATTTTCTGGTGTACATTAGCCCACCCCCTCATCAATGAATGCCACAGGGCGCCACTAGGGTGCCTCTGGGTGCCTAGATTGAGACTCATTGTATGTGTGAACCGTCTTGGCACATAGCAGGGGTTCAATGAATTTCATTTCCTCCCCTCTTCTCCTGATACATTTCTCGTGCTTCTGGGATGATTGTTACGGAGCTCATTATCATTCACAGTGTTACGAACTGTGTGCTTTGTTTTCGGAACTAGCTTGTGAACTCCTTTGGCGAGAGAGAGGGCTACGTCTTCTGCTTTTTGTGCTTACCCCAGGGACAGGTGTATAGCAGCTGCCCAGGTCTGCTTTTGAAAACTACGTTGTTGAGAACATATTAGAATGGATAAGCCCAATGAAATAATGAATTGGCTTTTATTTTAATCCATAAACTCATCTGGAAACGTTATAATCTAGCAACAGTGCAATGGATGCAGTAGATACAGTAGTATTTCCCCCGTGACACTTCATTTACTGTACAGTCTACCATAACCACGGACTCTCATTACATCTAACAGCGTAACACCGAGCAAGTAGTAGGTACGCAGCAACTGTTGAATAGTGGTGAAATATGGGCTCGCTGTTATTGATGAGAAGAACAAAGGAAAACACAGAGCCTGTTTCAGACATGAGGGATGTTAGTGTCAGGATGAGCAATGAGTTTGCACCTATACCAAATGTGCAAAGCAGGTTTTTGGAGGCAAAAACAAAAGGTTATTTTGAAGGCAATCAATTTTGCTTAATTTTAACATGGCCACATTTGTGCCAAGCGATTAACATTTTCTCGTTAGCTTAGCAACTGTGATATGGCTAAAATATTTGGCAAAACGCTGATTTTAGAAGTCAGATGTTGCGCCAACCTTGCTAAATGATCTAGATATAATTTTTAAACCACCCAACCACTTCATGATTATTTAAATGGGCCATAATAGCTTTTCATCAAAAGACAGGTATTTTTCTTCTTGGTGGAAGGAAAGGTATTTAAAGTACTGAAGATAATGTTGAATATTAGAAGAAAAGGAACACGTTTGAGGTGTTTGAAAGGTAGAGATATTGGATATTAAAGAAAAATCACTCCCTGGAGGAATCCGCCACTAAGGTTTTCACAAGGCCAAGAGCTACGGAAAGGTCTTGCTGTGCTTCTCCAACCCCCCTACCCCCCTCTACCCCCGAACCTGCCCCACGCTCCCCTGGGGGGGGTGGGTGCGGTGAAGATGAAGAGTCTGTACTGCTCATGCTGAAATTCGTTTTTATTTTGACTTTGCCTTTTCATGTCAATTAGAGACTCTTTGTTAAAATGATTACATAATTTTCACAGAACTATGTTATTGCAGACGGGAGGATATAAAGCCTCTTAAATGTGACTAATGTACTCACAAATCCCTGCCCAGAGCACCATTTCTCAAGGGGGCCTTCTGCATAGCATCTTTTTAAAGTGCAGCCGAGAGAGACGTAAATGCCCAAGAGATACACGCGCGGCTTTTGGCTGCGATGGGGGATAAGCTCCTTGTTCAAACAGCCGACAGAGGTTGCAGGGACCTGGAGCATTCTTTGCCTTGGACTCATCTCCACGCTCCCTTCCTGTCTTGTGATAAGGTTACACTGAACGGGGCTGGCATCCTTCAAGGTTACTGTTCCAGAAAATATTTGCAAATAATTTGACGTGCTGTCAGCTAGCAGGCTGCACTGGATTCTTATAATTCAACATACTAATGTAGTTTTTCATGCCTTAAGCTATAAATAAGTTGGATATGCAAAAGTTGCTATAATGTTTATTTAATAACGATATTTAAAAAATAAATCTTGATTATTCCATTGCGCTCCAGTGGAAAGCTTCCACTCTGATGGTTGTCTGTGACCTCAGGCGGTTTCTTCTTTCCTTTGTCTCGTTTGATATCACTAAAGAAACATGCTTGTTTTTCTTTTCAGGCTTTTGGAAGTAGCTCTCTGACGCTTCTGCCTACATGCTCCTCATCCAAGTCTCTGCGTGTGAAATGACTGAACTCGGTTCAAGTTGGATAACCTCAGCGGGGTGGCGTCTCTGTGGGCGCAGGGCTCTAGGCTGGGGCCACGGGAAGATAAAGCAGGCATCCCCGGGTCCCAGGCTCACAAGAGACCAATCATATCACCAAATGAGTGCCTTTGACTTTAACAGAACACCGGAAGGACTTACTGATCAGTTCGCGGAGGAGGTGGCCCTGAGTGGGACCTGCAAAGAGGTGTGTAAGATGCCACCAGCTGGAGGGACAGAAGCCAGGTTGTGGACGGCGCGACCTGCCTGTGCAGATAGATAGGGAGGCGGAAAGAGGGTGGCTTATCAAGGCAAGACAAATTGTAGTGGCAGTTTTTCTACTGGTGAGTTTCTGGAATGAGGTCGCTTAGACTACAGATGTGCCGAGTGCATCAGCATGGCCCCCCACCCCGCGTGCCCGGCAGGAGGCCTCCCGGAACTTCTTGGAGCTGGCTTGCAGCCAGGAGCACCAAGGCTGCTGTCCGATGTAACAGGATCCCAGGTACTGAGGACATCTGTCCCTTCTGAGGGTCCAGGCTACGTGCCCTTCCTCCAGGTTGCTGTCTCTGGTCTTAGCAGAGCCTGGTGTCTGACGAGGAAAGGACTCACCCCCACACCCATGCTGTTTGTCCCACACTCTCAATGAGGCCGGAGCGGCAGGCGCTGGAGGGAGGGAACAGCATCGCCATTTCACGTGGCCCCCGGGGGTGTCTCCGGGGCTGCTGCTGCCTTTGGGGAATGTAGCCTTGGGCACAGAGCCGGCTAGTGCGCTGGGGACAGCTGGGACAGAGCAGGTCAGCATCCACCCCCTCGGGGGCAGGAGGTATGGCTTCTCTAGTTGCTCTGTCTAGCTTTTAAACAAAACAAAACAAAACAACTTAATTGAGATATAATGCACACACCATACAATTTGCCCACTTTCAGTGTGTATATAATTCAGTGGTTTTATGTTTACAGAGTTGTGGATCCACCACCACAGTCAATTTTAGAACATTTTTGTTGCCCCTCAAAGAAACCCCACACACGTTACCTGTTCCCCGTCCCCCATTCCTCTCTCCTTCCCACCCTTCAGCCCCCCAGATTTGCCATTTTGGATACTTCACATGCATGGAATCAAATAATATGTGGTCTTTCCTGATGACTTCTTTCACGGGCGTGTTTTCTAGGTTCATCCATGTTACTGCTGGACCATAAGCTCCTTAAGTAGCTGACACACAGAAGGTGCTGAAATATGTGTTGAGTGAGGGGCTTCTGGGTGACTCAGTCAGTTAAATGTCTGACTTTGGCTCAGCACATGATCTCCAGGTTTGTGAGTTCGAGCCCTGTATCGGGCTCTGTGCTGACAGCTCAGAGCCTGGAGCTGCTTTGGATTCTGTGTCTCCCTCTCTGCCCCCTACCCCACCCCCCTGCCACTCACGCTCTGTCTCTGTCTCTCTCTCAAAAATAAATACATACTTAAAAAAATATATACATATCGAATGAAACGGCACAGGTGGCAGTCGCAGTGGGGCAGCCACGGCCCCAGCCGCCACCTGAGTGCTGGGTGCCTCCCCCCATCTCGCGCCTCCCTGGGCTCTTCCTTTAGTTAAAGCCAGGAACGTGGTCTCCAGTTTATGGAGACTTGGACCACTCGGCCCCCGTAAATGCGTTTTGGAAATCGTAATGTGCTATCCAAACTTAGGGAAATACTGAGACCAGGGCAGTTAAAGAACAAAAACATGTTCAGCCTCTGGGGCAGAGCAAAATCGTGTAGCGGCACAGGTAATAATTTTATGAAGACTTCTTCCCTCCCCCCCACAATAAAACATACAGATAAAGGTTAAACCAGGCTTGAAAATATTTTTTGTTGCTTTCCGAGTGTACCTAATTTGGGGGGAAAGAATTTCTCATTGTAGTTATACTCTACTAAGCAGAAATGTATCTGCAACGATGATGTCTTTTTATATTTTAAATAAGTAGACTGGCCTTTTTTTTTTTTCTCAAGCGAAGTCATAATTGTATTTATTTTAAATTTATATCCTGTCTGCTTCAAAAAGGAATTTGAGGCAGCCAGGAAAATCATAAGCTATAAAACGAGCAAGCTCCATTTTATACTAATAAAATAAAAGTTAGGATCTCATCAGCGAAACAACTTCTCTTTGTGCTGTACTGTGTGCAAATATTTGGATTACTAAAGTGAATTTATGAAGCAATTACTTTTAATGCTATAAGAGGAAATTAAGTACTCATTGATTCTTGATTTATAAGCTAGAGCTAAAGATCATGAAAAAGCAAATATAACTTAATTAAATGTCCCCTGGCTTTGCTACTATTGAGGTCTTCACTCATAAAGTTAGTAAAACAAAACATTCCTAGGACATAAATGTATATTGGTTCTTCCAGTTGGGAAGGCAAATAATTTACTGGTTAAATATATTCAGCAAAGTTAACCCAAGTGAGAGATTTTCCCAGTGTCCTCTGGGGCTGGAAGAGATAAAAGCTATTGTAGTTTTAAAGAAACCATTGTCCTGGGAATGATAGGCACTAACTTGCTGTAAAAAGGAGTAAACAAAAGGGCATCTCATTTTTTTTCTATTAGAAAATATATTTTAATATGCTTGCAGAATAGACTATAGATCTGTGAAAGAAATAGAGCTTTATAGTCTATTCATTGGCTCTGTACTTGTGGCTTATTCATTGCTGACAGTGAACGCATTAACCTGGGGTAATTTAATTGAATCTTCTAGTAATGTTGCTATTTTTCTACTCTGAAGTATAAATGATTTTTAAAAATTGGGTTCTAAAATGTAACACTTCAAGTGATCTATACAGCAAAGCAAGGAGCCAGGGCAAGTCCCCTTTTGGGCTCTGTGAGTTATCGATTAGAAAAGAAGGGGAAAATAGAAGAAAGACAAAACCTAGCCGTGAAATGGTGGGAAATGAAAATCAGACGCACAGGACACAAAGAGTGCTCTCTGCGAGGAACCTCCGTTGGCATCTCTCTTCCTTGCACTTGTACATACTTTGCTATGATGAGTGGGCTGGGGGTCAGGGTTCAGTTCCCCTCTCTGGTTGAGTCAGGGGAAAATTTCTTCAAATAAACCCCACATTTGCATGTGGAGCCAGAGTCTCAAAGTTTCTCCTGGCTAACGTAGGTTTTGAGAAATGCTCCTCTCCGTCCCCAGAATAGATTGGAGTCTTCATCTTCAAGAGTGTATCGTGCTGGTCTGAGGAGGGACTTAGCGAGAGACCCAGCTTCTAGCTTCTAACCAGGAAGTTTTGGGGTAAGGGTTGTGAAAAAGAGCATATGTTCACCCCAGGAGGATGAAATCACACCACTAGTAGCACTTGGACTTCACGGACGTTTTTTAGGAAGTGCTGATGGGCCAGCAGACTTTCTCTTGGCTTGGCCCCATGCTAGGCAAACCTTTCTGTCTAGCGGTTGCTTTGGCGTTAGGGGTGTTCTGTGGTGACGGAGATGTTTCCCTTCTGATTTCCACCCTGGGACTGAGTCCCTGACCTTGGCGTCACTGGCGATAGTTCTTTTTAAAAAAATTTTAATGTTTATTTATTTTTGAGAGAAAGAGGGAGAGCGAACGGGGGAGGGGGAGAGAGAGAGACAGGGAGACAGAGGCTCTGAAGTGGGCTCTGTGCTGACAGTGGAGAACCCAACGTGGGGCTCGAACTCATGAACTGTGAGATCATGACCTGAGTCAAAGTGGGACGCTTAACCAACTGAACCACCCAGGTGCTCCATATGTTCTAATCACAGGTACTAACTGGCCCCAGTCTGCAAACTGGGTACTAAGAGTACACTAAGAATAGAAGAAAATCAAGGTGAAGAGACATACTAGCTTGTTAGGACCGCCATAACAGGTACCTCAGACCAGGGGCTTAAACAACAGAGACACTCATTTTCTTATAATTCCAGGGCCTGGAGGTCTGATATCAAGGTGTCTTCAGAGGTCTCTGTCCTTGGCTTTCAGATGGTCCTCTTCTCCCTGTGTCATCACACCATCCTTCTTCTGTGTGTCTGCGTCTTTACCTTTTTCTTGCAAGAGCGCGGGTCCTAATGGATTAGGCATTATCCAACTACCTACTGAGGTAAGCTGGTTTTCCTCTTGGGAGCATTTGATGAACAGGATAACCTTGAACTTTGATTTTCATAGCTCCTTGGGAAGGGATGGAGTCTGAAAGAAGAATCGCTACCGGTACTCTAAAGCAGCAGTTCTTTCTTAACTGGGCGTGATCTTGCCCACCATGTGGCAGTGTCTGGAGACATTTTTGATTGTCATGGTTGGAGAGGTGCTACTGGCATTTTCTGGGTAAAGGCCAGGGATGCCGCTAAACACCCTACAATGTATAGGACAGCCTCTCCCAACAGAGAATCATCTGGTCCAAAATGTCAGCAGCGATGAGATTGAGAAACCCTGCTCTAAAGGGTTATCTCATTAGTGTAAGAGTCAAGTAGAGGGTGCCTGGGTGGCTCAGTCGGTTAAGCATCTGACTCTTGATTTTGGCTCAGGTCATGATCTCACAGTTCATGAGACCGAGCCCCACTTTGGGCTCTGTGCACTGGCAGTGCCGAGATGGCTTGGGAATCTCTTTTTCCCTCTCTTTCTGCCTCTTCTTTCACTCTCAAAATAAATAAATAAACATTAAAAAAAGAGGAAACTGGAAATGAAACCACATTTCTCCCATCCCCCAAAATGCAAGTAAAATTATGTTTCAGAAACATGGTATTGGAGGAAGTATACCTCCGTGCCAATCTATAAGCACAAGATTTACACCTAAAATGTATTCTGAGGCTAATTTATCTCCAGAAAAGTTAAAGGGGCTCCAGGCTGGTTGTCTTCCTAGAAGCTTAGCAGAAGCAAATCGCCTCTCTCTTCTCTGGGCAAATCCACCTTCAGCTTGGGCCTCAACCTAACCCACACATATAAACTTCCTAGAAATATATACATAGTAAAAGCCACAAGAAAATAATCAAGAGTGAAAGCCAGCGGAGAGAGGAGAATCAGATTCCCAGATGAGTCATTGTTGAAATCATCACATAAAGAATACACAATAAGGAGAGGTCAACGTTTCAAGAAATAAAATGAGTTAATGAAAAGATGATTAAACAAGAAGAGATTATAGATAATGAGTGAGCAGATTTGAAAAATAAACAAATAGAATTTTAAAATGAAACCCAGAATGGTTCATATTGAAAACTCAGTGGAAGGTAACTAGACACAAGGAAAAGGCAAGTCTAAAAACTTTCCCAGTGAACCACACAGAGAGATTAAGACATGGAAGGGGAGAAGGAGTGGCAGACGTGCAGGATGGAACGAGATGGTCCAACAAATGTCTGATCAGAGTTTCTGAAAGAGAACTGGAAGAAGATGGTGCGGAGGCAATGTTTGAAGAGATTCTAGTCAGTCAAGCCCCACAACACATGGAAGATGCCAGTGTACAGATTGGGAAAGCCCAGTGAAGCCCAGGAAAGATGGAAAAATAAAAGAAAATCCTCCACATAGACTCCTCACCACACGTAGACCACCAGGAACAGAGACAAGCCCAAAAAATATCCAAAGGGAAGTAAATTACCTGCAAATGAATGGCAGTTGGACTGACCACGGACTTCTCAGTAGGCACAACAGAAGCCCAAGCAGGGAAGAATGGTACCGTCCTCATCCTAGGAGAAAACAACTATTGACCTAGATTAATGTACCCAGGAGAATATCTGTCTAGAAAACGGAGAGACTTTGCTATCCGTACACCTCTAAGTAAAGGAAATCCTGAAAGATCGATGTTAGGCAGAAGGAATGCAATCCAGACGGTCTGAGATGCAGGAAGAAATAAGGAGTGAAGGAAACACAGACTGAATAAAACAATATTAGCAATTCTCCTGGGAGAAAAAACAGAACTCTTATAAAATAGCACTAACATCTGGAGGGCGTTCTCAGAATTAAAGAGTTTTTTTTAAAAGTTATTTATTTACGTATTTTAAGTGATCTCTACACCTAGCATAAGGCTCGAACTCACAACCCAGAGATGTAGAATCACATGTTCTTCCAACTGAGCCAGCTGAGCTCCTCTACAATTAAACAGTTATAAGGCCTTGCATTGTTTTGGAGGAGAGTAAGGATAGTCATGAGTTACACATTTTGGTAAATTAAATGTGTGTGTTAAAATCTCTAGGGTAGCTGTTAAGACAATGAAAATGAGAAGCATAATTTCTTCTTTTCTAAAAGTTCTTAATTTTTAAATTATTTAATTAAAATTTTTTTTAAATTTTTCCTTATTAATTTTTGAGAGAGAGAGAGAAAGAGAGAGAGAGAGAGTGAGCAGGGGAGGGGCAGAGAGAGAGGGAGGCCCAGAGTCGGAAGCTCCAACACATTGCATGTTCTGTAACACTAGTAACCCTCTCCGAGTCAGAGAGATTTCTGTAAATGGCTCAGCGCCCTCCCCTTCTAAGACCTGGGTGGCTGGACACAGTGCGCATCAATCCTCACGTCTGCCTTGCTACCTCACTTAGCACAGTGGACAGAGAAAGTGTCCAACACACGCTCTTGTGTTTAACTGGGTTTTTGTAAACATAGCGATCACCTTCAGTAAGACAACTCTCCATTATTCATCAGATAACTTAAATAAACAGAGTTCTGCATGGCAACGGTTAAAATAGTGCCTTTGATCTCTTCACAGGGCCGTCTTGATTTGGGTTCCCCTGGAAGCGGATCCTGAGATAAGGATTCGAGGGGGTTTATTTGTAAGGGGATCCCGGGAAGTACTGGCGAGCGGTGAAGAGGTGAGACAGGCCAGACAAGGAAGCCAAAAAAAAAAAAAAAAGGCTGAATTCTGGAGCCAGTCACTGGGATGGGCTCAATCCGTCCACCTGCAGCTGGAGGTCAACCCGACGGCACGCTGAGGCAGCTGGGTGATTGTCACCACTTCCCTGGCCATGGGTGCCGAGGCCTCCCAGGCCCTTCACACCTCCTGGCTGTCCCGTGGGCGCCTCGCCCGCCCCCGGTGCAGATGCAGCCCGTGGGCAGAGCCGTGCTGTGTGTGGTCAGGACCTCCTTCCACGTGGAGGCAAACCTGCGGCGGCACGGGCAGGCCCCTAGATGTGGCCCGCCCCGGCGGCCCGGGCAGAAAGCTGAGAGGCGGGAGCTCAGGCGGGAGCGCCGCACCTGGCCTTGCAGGACACCAGCTGGGGACAGGAGATGGGAGATAGTAAAGGGGTTGAAAGTAAGGTGGTGACCGCAGGGAGTGCAGTGGTCCGAGCGGCAGATGTGCAGGCTCTCAAGGACAATGACAATGACAGTGACAGCTGTGACAGCACCTGGGGCTTCTCTGAACCCGGGGGCCCAGAGTCAGGGACATGACAAGCACAAGGGTCCTGCCTCTGGCAGGGGTAGAAAGGTTACCGGTGAGTGTTGGAGCTGCCGCAGGAGAGGTTAACTTTACA
The DNA here is from genome assembly GCF_008692635.1 of Crocuta crocuta. Taxonomy (NCBI): domain Eukaryota; kingdom Metazoa; phylum Chordata; class Mammalia; order Carnivora; family Hyaenidae; genus Crocuta; species Crocuta crocuta. Next base: position 2,106,241 of record NW_027529672.1, read on the forward strand.
CGCCTGCTGTGTAAAGGGGTGGTTTGGGCGGATCAGTCATGAGGGTGCCTCAGCGATGTGGTGTTGTTTCTAAAGGACACAAATAGGGCCGCCTGGGTGGCCCAGTCATTTAAGCGTCTGACTCTTGATTTTGGCTCAGGTCACGATCTCAATGGTTTGTGGGTTTGAGCCCCGCATCAGGTTCTGCACACTGGTTGGGATCCTCTGTCTCCTGTCTGCCCCTCCCCCCTCCCAAAATAAATAAATAAACTTAAAAAAATAAATAAAGGACATAAATTGAAAAACATACTGAAACATAGTATAAGGATAGGCAAAAATATGGCAAACAGAACGAATAAAAAACAGATTATAGTATGAATATCAAATAAAGAAAAATTAAAGGAAAGAGGCATTGAATGGGATCATTGCTATGATGGTAGTGAATAGTCAGTAATTCCATTTCCAGAACGTTTTTCCCCAATGCTGTATTGTCCTGATCCCCCTTGAGGAATTTAACTTTCTTCTATTGTTAACCATGTGTCTTGAGTTGGGAAGGACCAATTTTTAGCTTTGGGATGAGACCGTAAAAACAATAGGGGCGCCTGGGTGATTCAGTTGGTTAAGCATCCAACTTTGGCTCAGGTCATGATCTCACGGTTTATGAGTTGTGAGTTCAAGCCCTGTGTCCCACTCTGTGCTGACAGTGTGGAACCTGCTTTGGATTCTCTGTCTCCCTTGCTTTCTGCCCCTCCCCCGCTCTCTCTTGCTCAAAAATAAATAAATGAACATTAAAAAAAAAATAGATACTCCAAAAGAGTAGAAAGAGGAAGAGTAACCAAGATCTTGGTGGTGCCAAATGAGGTTCCTGGATCAAGCCTCACCTGAAGCTTGTATGTTAGTTACAAGAACCAGTTCATTCCATTTATTGTTCAGGCAAGTTTGAGTTGGGTTTTCTATCATTTGCAATGTAAAAAGCTTTTACTAACACACAGGGTATAGTATACAATTAAGATAGAATTGTCATAATCTTTCTTAATAAAATCTATCATTGGGAAAAACTCAAGAAATGCAAGAGAAAAAAATCAAAATCAAATTTTAATGGAAGACCTTAAAACTCCTCTGGGGGGGAGGGGCACCTGGGTGACTTGGTCAGTTAAGCATCCAAATCTTGATATCAGCTCAGGTAATGATCTCATGAGATTGAGCTCCCTGTTGGGTGTGGAGGCTGCTTAGGATACTCTCTTCTTCTCCCTCTGCTCCTCTGCCGCTCATGCTCTCTCTGTCTCTGTCTCTCAAAAAAAAAAAAAAAAAGATTTCACAAAGCTTATAAGCTTAAAACAAAAGAACCTCTACTTTAGGGACCAAATAGGAAACAAAAGTGAATACGCAGAAATCTGAATAATATAATTAACAAAGCAGATCTAGTAAATATATTAACTTTACACAGTGTACCTTTTCATATGCCAATGGTACGTGTGCACATTTTCACAGTTAAATCATGACAAAACCTTGATGTGTTCCCTAAAGAAGAAAAAGTACTACAGTCCCTGCCAAACATTCTGGGAGCTAACAACAAAAGTGAAAAAGAAACTCCAAAAGCCTGCAAACCAAACAAAAACTCTCCCTTTTATCCCATTTTTAAATCAAAAAGGAAATAAAACCTGTATCTGTAACTATATATATAAACCTGTATTCTATAACTATATATAGAATATCTAGGAAATGATGACAATAAAAATACAATTTTAAAACCTTTGAGATATAGCTGAAAAGTGGACTGTACAGTCATTTTCTATTAAGCACTTTATTAAATAAAGAGGAAAAATACATAATTCAAGTATCCAATTCAGATAATAGAAAAGAATCTATATTCTGCTCCATTTTGCTGTGAACCTAAAAGTGCTCTGAAAATGAAAATCTATTTTAAAACAGAGTTCACAAATTTTTAGAAAATAGGAGTGAAAAACAGACTTAAAATTACATGTTAATTAGTTAGAAAATGGCATAACTAAAACACACAAGAGAGAGTTCTTTGGGAGGTCAGGGGATAATTAACACATCGCATTCGTTTACTAACTAGCTCAGTCAAGATCTGGGAGAGAAAGCCCAAGTACAAAACTAGAATTCACTCAGGAAGACTAAGCATAGATGTTGATAAAATTTGAAGGATTTGGGGGCCCTTGTTGGCTCAGTTGATTAAGCGTCCGACTTCGGCTCAGGTCTTTTTTTTTTTTTTTAAAGTATTTAAATCAACTTATATATATATATATATATTTTTATTTCTAGGAGAGAGAGAGAGAGACAGCGTGAGCAGGGGAGGGTCAGAGNCCGACGCGGGGCTGGAACCCACGAACCGCGAGATCATGACCTAAGCGAAAGTCGGACGCTCAACCAACTAAGCCACCCAGGCGCCCCACGGCTCAGGTCTTGATCTCACAGTTTGTAGGTTCGAGCCCCACGTCGGGCTCTATGCTGACAGCTCAGAGCCTGGAGCCTGCTTCAGAGTCTGTGTCTCCCTCTCTCTCTGCCCTTCCCCTCCCCTACTCATGCTCTATCTCTCTGTCTCAATAATAAACATAAATTTTTTTTAATTTGAAGGACTCTAAGATGGTACTTTGCTTATTTCTATGCTAATCAACTTAAACACAAGGATGAGGTAGATGATTTTCAAGGAAAATACTCAAGATTCTAATCAACCGAGAGGTAACTAGAAAATCAAAATGGGGTAATAACCAAGGAAAGGGCTGAGGGGAGTTAAGAAGTCAGAGTGTAAAGACTTTTATCCAGAGGGTTTCATGACCAGTTCCTTCAGACCTTTAAGGAACAGAGAATTTCTGTGCCTTGTTAGCTCTTTGAGAGCACAGAGAAATAAGGAAAGTCACTAAAATCCTGTTTGAATGCCAGAATTTGTAAAATAGAGCATGCAACAGCCCAACCAATGCACTGACAAATGGCAGGATAATCTCACTCAAAACCTGGGGAAAAATTAGAATCCTCTGTTGAAGTATAGACCCTATGAGATACTAAAGGTATATTAAAGGAGATTGTTTAGTAGAAGAGAAAAGCTGCTTTAATAGTAAGAAATCTATTAATATATCCCACTATATATTATCAATAGATACCAGAAATTTAATTAACAAGCTTCAGTGTCTACTCTTTATTTTTATTTATTCATTAAAATTTTTTTAATGTTTTTATTTTATTTTGAGAGAGAGACAGAGAGAGAGAGAGAGACAGAGTGTGAGCAGGAGAGGGGCAGAGAGAAGGAGACACAGAATGTGAAGCAGGCTCCAGGCTCTGAGCTGTCAGCACAGACACCCCACGTGGGGCTCGAACTCATGGATTGTGAAATCATGGCCTGAGCCGAAGTCAGATGCTTAACCAACTCAGCTACCCAGGCACCCCTACTCTTTGTCTTTAAAAAACCCATGATAAAACAAAACTAAACAATACTTCCTAGATAAAATTGTATGTGTGCATATGATATGTGTGTAAATTATGTTACACAAAACAATAATAAAACCTTGGAAGCGATGCCCATGAAAGGCAGTAAGAGACAAAGGTGCTGGTTATTATTATGATGATCACAATTTGAGAGTTAGCGCCAAATTTCTATGCAACAGGTTTTAGCAATTTATTCTCCCATCAGCGGAATATGAAAACACCTGTTCCCCTTTCCCCCTTCACTCTTTTAAATCCCTGCCAACTTGATACCGAAAAATATTTCACTGTGGCTTTAATTTTCATTTATTTTAAGTGTCAGCAAGCTGAATTTTTACACATTTAAACACTGCATGTACTTTTGTGAATAGCCTATTCTGGTCCTTTACCCATTTTTCTGTTTGATATTGCTGTTTGTAAATTAGCAATGTTAATCCTTTGTCGTATATCTTACAAATGTTTTCTCAGTTTCTAGTTTGTCTTTAATCTTGATGGTATCTTTTGACATGAAGAAGAAATGTAAAGATTTCCATGTAAGAAAAGATTCGATCTTGAAAGTTTTCTGGCCTGTTTCTTTTGAGGAAGTACTATTGCAAGAGCAGAAGTCTTCCCCACTGTTTTATTCTAACGGTGTTAGAGTTATAGTTACAACTTTACATTGAACCCTTTGATCCAACCCTAATTTATTTTATTTTATTTTTTTAAATATTTTTTTTTATTTATTTCTAGGAGAGAGAGAGAGAGACAGCGTGAGCAGGGGAGAGTCAGAGAGAGAGGGAGACACAGACTCTGAAATAGGCTCCAGGCTCTGAGCTGTCAGCACAGAGCCCGACGCGGGGCTCGAACCCACGAACCACGAGATCATGACCTAAGCGAAAGTCGGATGCTTAACCGACTAAGCCACCCAGGCGCCCCAACCCTAATTTATTTTGGTGTGAGGACCAAGGTGGGGATACAAATAGCTAGTGAGCTTCTCCGTATCCGCTTATTAAATAATCCATCTTTCGCTCATTGATTGCAGGCATCGTCCTTAAATACTATTTCCTTCTCTAACCTCGGGTTCGCTTACGTACATTCTGTTCTATTTCACTTGTTTGATTGTTGCTGTGCCAGGAATGCTGTTCCAGAAACCAGCATTGTGGGTTCTGGTGTCGGCCAGGGAAACACTCCGTAATGATTCTTCTATTTCAGAATTTTTCTTGTTGTTCTCACAAGTTAGTTCTCCCAGAAACCTCCAGAATTATTGTGTCAAGTTCCAAAGCAATCTCATTAAAATAACCCCATAAAGGTGAATGAAGGCAGTAGTATCCCTCCTCTCCTCCTGGAATGTTCTGTCTAAATGTGACATGCTGCTGTGCTTCTCGGGGCGGCCAGGACCTACCCTGACCTGGCCACCATCTGGGCAAGACAAGCGAAGCTCGGCCACGTGCCCGCTGCCATGTGTCCTGACGGATGGGTCACAATGTGCTCTTAGCATATTACATCACACACTTTGGCATCAGGACGATTATTCTGTAATAAATGGAGGGATCACATCCTCTGAGGAAGAATAGGCAGCCATGGTAGATCAATTTCTTAAAAAGATTTTCTCTTTATTACTGTCAAGGGGTTAGATCTAGGATAGTGTAGCCTACAGATAATAAAGGTGAAATACAGGATACTTTGCAGATAACTACTATCCACTTTCTTTTTTCTGACAGTTATGGAGGGAAAGGAAAACCACAGATGTCTGATAAGACCCGGAGACATCCTTTGATTATGTGTCTTAAGAGATAGGAGCAGGGGAGAGGAGAGTGGAAAGAGACATCAGAAAAAATTAGGAGGGGACAGGAAAAAAAGGAACCGCCCTGGATTATATGGGTGGTTTCTGATTACTGCACATCTGCGGACAATATTTGAGATTTATGGCCTCCCTCTGGGGATTCCTTTGCTGGGGTAAAGTTGACGCCTGCAGCTCTGTGAGCTTCTGTGGAAGGGTCCCTTGGCAAATTAAATTCCACGGTTTTGTCTTCATTCATAATCCACGCTTTATACGTCTCTGCAAAAAAACCACTGGAATTCAAACTAGAGAGCGACAACATGGTCCTGGCTGTGGGTCTAAACGAAATCGGAATATTTGGTCCCCTCGCAGTCACCCCTGATCACTGACCCTTTAAACACAAGACTCATCTTGTCCCATTGAATTGGTTCTTCCCTCGCTGTTAGGATTACCGACAGTGAGGAATGGAAACAAGATGCCATGGCACAATTTCTCAAAATAAGTCTCTGCGCTAACAATGTCCATATTAAAATAGGAAGAAAATCACCACAAATATTCAGGGAAGAAAAAAAGAAGGAAAAATATCAAAACTAGCTGGCACTCCCTCCCTATACCGACCTGGCCTTGAGAACACGGTAAAAGTCCTGCCACAAGTAATCATGGGCAGTTTCCAGTTTTTTAACAGAATTTAAGCCATAGGGTCCCCATTAGCAAATTCTAGATCCCAAAGTAGTCCAATGACTTCTCCCAAGCAAGTGGGCGCACCCCTTTGCTACTGGGGTCACTGAGGTACAAGTGTGCTGTGATCAAATACCGAACGTGGTGTTCCAGCTGACCAACTTTCTGGGCAGTTTGGAGATCTGAGAGTTATCTAGGTACCCTTTATGTTCAGGTAAAAATTTGTTCTTTTTCTGTATTTATTTATAAGGGATCAGCATTGTGTCTGAGGGAGAAATGAGAATATAGATTATGAAGAAATGATGAAACAGAGCCCATGAAAATAAATATAAATAAATGTAAATGTAACCGAGTAAAAAGGAAAACAATGATCCATAATCACACCATCCTAATACTATTATTTTTAGCATTTTAATTCTTTCCCCTTTGATCTTTTTTCCTATGTGTGTATGGATGCAAACTTTCTTTTAAAAAAAATGGTCATATTCACATTGTGATAAAATGCGTATCCTTTTTTTAAAAAATTTAGCCATGATATCGTAAGCACTGACAAAGTTCCTATACAATCTTAATAATCTATTTAGTGGATCTACCCAATTGGTTATTCCCTATGATTGTGTGTTGTGTCTCAAGATTGTGTGTGTGTGTGTGTATAGAATGTTTCCACGCACATTAAAACATTTTCCTTTCTTTTTTCCTTGCTCCTGGTTTTTTACCTTTATTTTCTTTTACTCCGAATCCCCATCATTATTCACCTCCTTGCCATAGGGAACAACAATTCTAATTCAGTGTGTTTGTTTTTGTTTGTAAGGGTTTTTTGAAAATGTGCACTGTTGTTTGTGTGCATGCATTTGTATGCTACATAAACGGTATTCGGTTATGTATCTCCACTTCTTACTTTCTTCGCTGAGCACTAGGATGAAGATCCATCCACGTTGCTGAAGGTGATTGCCTCGTCCACATTCCAAGGCTTGCAACCCAGCGCGTGTCAAGTAAACCATCCACCCCTCCCCCTCGCCCCTTTGCTACCATCTCCATGCTTGTATATGCTCTTTTGGGGAACAAACGTGGATATGTCCCTCTTTGGGTCTGATGGGGAGCTTCCTGGGGATGTATATTCGGGCTGAGATGGCTGAATCATGGGGTCCATAATACTGACTTTGACTCTGAAGAGCCAAAATCTTTCTCAGAACGGCTGTAACTTTTTACGTTTTTACCTCCAGTTCATGAAAATCTCACATCCCCACGTCCCTTCCGATGCTTGCAGTCCTAATTTTTGCCAGTCTTACGGATGTTAAGTGATACCTCTTCACTGGTTTCACTCTCCCTCTCTGATTACTAACACATTTGAGTGTCTTTTAATTTGCCTGTTAGCTTTTTCGGATTCCTCTTCCGTAATCACCCCTACCCATCTCCCCTCCCCCCATGTGTCTGTTGGAGCTGTCCTTGACTTATGGTTTGTGGGACTTCCTTGAATATTCCAGATCTCTCATGTCTAGCCGCGATTTGTTCGACTTCTGTCTACTGGTCCATCAATTACTGAGAGTGGAATGTTAAAATCATCAACTATCCTGTTTCCCCTCCTTCTGCCTCCAGCTCTTTATTTTTGAAGGTTTCCCTGTGCTCTGCCACTGGGTGCAAACACATTTAGAATTGCTATGTCTTTCTGATTAGTGAACCCTTTTATTTCCACCCCCTCTTTATCTCTTCTGGTTCTCCTTTCCTTTAATCCTGTGTCTGATATTAATGGAGCCACAGCAATTTTCCTATAATTTGGACTAATAGCAAAGATTATGGTATATCTTTTCCGTCTTTTACTTTTAACGTACCAACGCCTTTATAGCCTTTATATTTAAAGTGAAACTTGTGTAAAGAGCAAATAGTTCTTGCTTTTGTTGTGACTTTTTCTTTTAATCCAGTGGAATTAGGCTAAGAAGAGTCAATTCAGAATAAAGAATTCATTACACCATGATGGGTCCAGGAAATTAGCAGGAAAGTGGGAATTGAAGTAACCAAGACGGTGTCTGGTTAATTTGGAAGGGAGAACATTTTAAATTTAATTATCCAGGTGGCTCGCATTTACTAAGGTATTTCTTAACCTCCAGCATCATGTTTTCTTGACAGTCCTGATTTAAGAATATATTACAGGAGGAAGGAAGGCACTTAATTTCAACCTCTCAGGGGAAAACGCAACAAGCAAAAAATCAAACCAGCAATTTTTGATTGTTTCTCTTTAGAACTCTGCCCATTACTGAAGATGTGCTCACCAGATAATTAAGTACCCTAGTGATAATCAGGGGCGTTAAGATGCTGGAGCAGAAAGAAGAGATTTCATTATTTTCCAATAACCTGTAGTTTTTAGGCTGTGATGCTCCTAAGATCAATATTTTTATCTCTGTGAGGGCAGCGTACATTTATTTTGTTACACATCTAGCATTTCCAAAGAGGCCATTGTTTCTCACAAATGGAGTCAGCCCAGTGCTCTGTTGTTATAATGAATCCTCCTCCAAGACGCATAAAGTACTCAGAAAATTGCAAACTCCTGTTGTAACCGGCATGCTTTCCAGCAGTTTTAATGAATGTTTTTTTAAAGAAAAAAAATCACCCTGACAACTAACAGTTGTGTTTCCCATCTCTGCCACAAAATAGTAAAGACCTCACTGTTCTTCAGGTAATCAATTTCCGTGAATTACTAATAACAGTTCTAAGACCCAGTGAGTCTCTCAGGCTCCACGACTCAACAGTTGTGTGGAAGCTGTAATTTGCATTAAAAATAGTCCTCTCACACACAGATCCTGAGATCACACTAGCAGCCAACTTTCGTGCAAGAGAAACGGTTTGTTAAACATGCGCTATCCTGTAAGGCACCTAATTGCACAGTTAAGGTTTATCACAGAATTCTTATAGAGCAACCATTTTAATTGAACCTCAAAGTTTAGTCTTTCAGCTCTCCAGCTAGTGTGGAATGATGTTTTAAAAATTCACAGTTGTAACAGTTGAAGGAGTTTGCTAAACAATTAGAAGAATACTATTTTTCGGGGTGCCTGGGGGGCTCAGTGGGTTAAGCACCTGATTCCTGATTTTGGCTCAGGGCAGGATCTCACGGGCCTGGAGACTGCTTAAGATTCTTTCCTCCCTCTACCCCTCCCCATTTCACATGCTCTCTCTCTCAAAAATAAAAAAATAATGAATACTAATTTTAAATTCAAGCTTCAAGAAACATTATTGGGTCATACGTTGAAATGCCATTTACAAAGCTTTCTCTGACTCATGTTAAGGTTTTCTAGATGAAATACGTTCTCTGCTGTGCTGTCTTTGAAATCTGAAAGATTTAGTTGTGAGGGTGTTTGCATTGCCTCTGACTTTTGTTCACTCTGCTCTATGAATCTGAACAATGAAAGGGCCACATCAATGTTGACACTTGTTAGAACAATGGCCGAGGTCCCTCTTGGTAGCTGAAAATCTAGATCATGAATCTTGATGGAGAAAGATGTCATTCCATAAATATGTAAGATGTCCTTAAGCCAGGAGGTCTATCATAGTTGTCAGATGCCGAGGAGCAACGCCATTCTCCTGAGATACTGGAGGGTCCCGGCAGGGGCCCCTTCTGGAAAAGACTTTCATAAGAAGCTGGCCTTAGGACTGTTTACTCCCTGGTTATGTTTGCCAAAAGGTCGCCCAGCAAAAGTGAAAGACAAAGAACCATTATTTAAACTGTACAAAGAAGGGGCGCCCAGTGGCTCAGCCGGTTAAGCGTCCGACTTCAGCTCAGGTCATGATCTTGCGGTTTGTGGGTTTGAGCCCCGTGTTGGGCTCTGGACTGACATCTTAGAGCCTGGAGCCTGCTTCGGATTCTGTGTCTCCCTCTCTCTGCCCCTTCCCTGTTTGTGTTAGTGCACTCTCTATCTCTCTCAAAAATAAACATTTAAAAATTTTTTAAATAAATAAACTGTTCAAAGAGAAAACCCCAGCATTGATCCTGGCTACAACCCTAATTATTTTGATGGGTTAAACCAAGAAATTCAAGTAGAAGATGCATGTAAGTATGTGTTTAGTTTAGGAGCAAACCATGCTCTTAAAAAATTTTTATTAATGTCTATTTATTTTTGAGAGAGAGAGAGAGAAAGACAGAGCATGAGCAGGGAGGGGCAGAGAGAGAGGGAGACACAGAATCCGAAGCAGGTTCCAGGTTCTGAGCTGTCAGCACAAAGCCGGATGCGGGGCTTGAACTCACAGACAGTGAGATCATGACCTGAACCGAAATCAGACCCCTAACTGACCGAGCCCCCCAGGCGCCCCAGTGCTCTTTTTGTTTTATCTACTGTGTGAATTTCACCTTTTGCTCTTAGATATAATTACAAGTTGCAAGTCAGACCTGGAAACTTGGGCTTGGAGTAATTTCACCCTTATCCTTACTTAACGCCGGCTCCCAAACATTTAAGCGTGCCAAGATAACAAGTACGAAATATGCGGCATAAATTTTTAAAGCTCTCCTCCTATGAAAGTGATTACACACGGTACCAAGTAACTACAGTTTATGGTTCTTGGGAAAACAGGAGGAATGAAATTATTCATGAAGTCAGATTTCAGATGGTTCTTAATGGCCTTAGGAGACTAAGTGACAGCTAAAAATGCTACCTGTCAGCACCAAGTAGATGTGACCTTAGGTTCCTTTATCCTCTGCACACCTCCAATGTTTGAGCCTGTTCCCTACACCCTAAAATAGGAAGGCCAGGAGACTGTGCAATGCCCAGTCCCTTAGTTTCCTTTAGGGAGATGATACTCTTCGCCACCATTTGTGTTTGTGACTATGCAGAGGAATACCGATCAGGAACGTGGGTATTGGGGGAGGGGAAACTTCCGGAAATGTGGACTGTAGAGAAAAAAAGTGAAAAAGTGAAAAGATAGACAATCTTTCTGAAGGAAGATTGTGTCTATTTTGCTGTTCACTAATGAACGTTGGATATCACAGTTTAGACCAATTTCCAACACATGTTATTACGTCGGTCAGTTTCAGAGTCTTCAAATCTATAGCAGGGAGCGAGGGGCCCCTGAAGGTATGTGGTTCAGTGTTCCCCTTGAGGCAGGAATTTCTTAAAGAACCTCCGGACAAACAGTTGGGTTCAGAGAACCTTCCATGAAACGAACACTTCTCTCCCCCATGAGGCAGCTTGCACAACTCTCACTGGTAGGAAAGTCGTCTTCGTCCTCAGCAGAAGCTTCCTCTCAGTGACATGCATTCTGCTGTGCCACCACATCGCCTTTAATGACAGCAGCTTTTCCTGGGATGACCTTTCAACCTTGGGAGAGGGAATTCCTGTGCCTTTAAACCTCCCCTTCTCCAGGCTCAAGAGCGTTCCCTTCTCTTCCCCTTAGAAAGCGTAGGAAAGTGGTTCTTAACTTTGTTTAGGTCACTGTTTCTTGGAAAATCAGGTGCCGGATAGAATGCTCTTCCTAAAGACAACAGACACACGCACAGGGAGTAATCGGGACATTTGTTTTTACTTTGATTCTTTTCTTTTTTTATTATTTAAAAAAAAATTTTAATGTTTATTTAAAATTTTTCAAATGTTTAGTTTTTTTTGAGAGAGAGAGACAGAGTACAAGCAGGGGGCGGGCAGAGAGACAGGGAGACACAGAATCTGAAGCAGGCTCCAGGTTCTAAGATGTCAGCACAGAGCCTGATGCGGGGCTTAAACCCACAAGCCATAAGATCATGACCTGAGCCGAAGTTGGACACTTAACTGACTGAGCCATCCAGGCGCCCCTAATGTTTATTTCTGAGAGACAGAGAATGAGAGGGAGAGGGGCAGAGAGAGACACACACACAGAATCTGAAGCAACTCCAGGCTCTGAGCTGTCAGCACAAAGCCCGATGTGGAGCTCGAACCCACAAACTGTGAGATCATGACCTGAGCCAAAGTCGGATGCTTAATGGACCGAGCCACCCAGGTGCCCCAACTTTGATTCTTTTCAATCAAGCAATTGACATCAGGGTGTTTCACTTCGAAACTGAATGCAGGTGAACTGTGGTTAAGTAAGGGCTGTGGTGTGCTGACGACTTGTCCCCCTTCCCTGGGGAGAACCGGCGCGGCCAGTATCACATGTTAGCCGAGCAGGAGACCCAATGACTGTGGATTCTCCCCCTTCCTGTGACCCCCTGTGGCATTTACATGGTCATGATCATGGGCTACCACCAGCTCCTCACACCGTGTCCTGTACTTCGGAGCTAACTGTAGGGATGCAGGCATCTCACCAGGACCAGTAAGGGACAACTTTATTTATTCTCATTTTGCAGATGGGGAAACAAAGCCTCTGAGAAGATAAATGACTTGCCCAGGGTCACGGGAGGTGGCTGGGTTCAGGGCCTGGTTGGCCAGGCTCCCTGTAAGCCCAGACAGTGCCTTGCATCTACACAAAGCCGACCCCCACCTACGGACCCCTCGAACTGAATCACGATCTCATGAAACTAGAATGACAAGAGCCACGTCCTGGCCTTCCCAGTTAGTGGTCCAGCGCCGTGTCTTCACACGCACCGGAGGCTGCAGGAGCGAGTCCTTTGCTATTGGTCCCAGAGGAACCAGGGGTGACCAATGGGGAGCAGCAGCCTTTGCAAGGAGAGGTGAGGCTGTCCCATAGGGGGAGGGGCAGTTCTGGACTCTCAACTTTGGGGGAGCAAGTGGCCTTCCCTGAGATGCCGTGTGGGGTCCAAGAACAAACTCCTGCCTCTGGATGATCAGAGCCCTTAAACTGGGGGACAGATCAAATCTAACAGAAAATGGATTTTTTTTTTTTTTTTTTAAGAAACAGCATTTTTCCGTGGCCCCACGCAAAACGTGTGAAGATGCCAGCCAGCTCCAGGGAACGCTCCAGAGGGAAAAAACCCACAAGAGGAGATGCATGAGGCTGGCAACCAGCTGTGTGTGGCTAATCTCTGCTTGCGTGTGTCTGATGCCAATGTTTGTTTGGCTGCAGCAATGGCTGCTCCACGTTTATGCTCCTCGCTCTCCCTCCTGACCTTGACAATGTGTGGAAATGTTTTCTTCCACCGCTACGCTGGGCGTCAGTGGTGAAGTTCATTGACTGCGAGGAGGGAGCACGAGCCGGTCACACTTTTTGCTGGAAGGCCCTGTGGCAAGTCGAATCCCCTCTGAGAGGGAAAGCACGTCCCGGGTCCCGGAGAGGCTGCTCGGAAGGGGAAGTCAAGGCCCCGCAGGCTTCCTGCTGTGCTTTGCCAATAGCTGGAGGCACATGGACCGGGCAACCCAGCAGGCAGACTCTGAGGGATCCCCACGATCTGGGCGTGGCAGGCAGATCCAAGGGAACCCCACGTTTTGCCTTTTATGGGTTTGCCTTTTCCTGATCC
>NW_027529672.1:2119595-2121655 GCF_008692635.1 Crocuta crocuta
GTTTCAGGCATCGAGTTGGTACTTCTGCCGGGAAAATAGGCTGAAGTGGGTTAGGTGGGTTCCAGCACAGGTTCGAGCTCACTGCCCCTGTGTGTGGCCTGAGGCACACCCAGATCAGGTGAGCGTCCCACCGGCTGCTGTGCCAGCCAGGTTCAGGGGTGCTGGGAACGGGCTCCCTCTGACCATGCTCTGCTGCTAGACGCCAGCTGAGGCTCGGAGGGAATGATGAGTAATCTTCCGTGTCAGCTGGAGTGGGCCGCAGGGTGCCCGGGTTGAACACGATTTCTGGGCGTCTGTGAGGGTGCTTCTGGCGGGGGGATTAGCATCAGAATAATCATCCGTGGACTCAGTAAGGGAGGCTGCCCTCCCGTCCACTGTGGGCCGGAACAGAGCGGAAAGGAAGAGGAAGGGGAATTTGCCCCTTTTGCTTTCTGCCTCACTGATCGAACTGGGACCCCCATCTTCTCCTGCCCTTGCACCAGGATGGACGTCACTGGTTCCTTTGGCTCCCAGGCCTTCAGGCTCTGGGGGAATTCCACCTCTGGCTTTCCAGGGGCTCCGGCTTGCAGATGGATGCATGGGACCCCTCGGCCCCCATAACCACGTAAGCCAGTTCCTCCTTACGAATATCTACCTATTTACCTACCTACCTATCTACTACCTACCTACATACCTACCTACCTATCATCTATCTCCTATGGGTTCTTTTCTCTGGAGACCCATGACCAACCCAGAAGGAGACTGCTAGAGCAGGACACGTCGCAGAGTCAGGGCTCAGACCTGCGTCAAAGACGCACAAAGCCGGCGCTCTTCTGACGGCCATGCTGTCCCAGAGCTGGTAAGATGGTGCTACAACAGGGTGGTGTCCACACTGGCTTACGGGCTCCTGCAACGGCTAGAGAGGTGGCTGAGCCTCCTGTACAGAGGCACCCGGACGGTTCTGGTAGCACAGGCTAGGCAATAGTTGCCAAGGACTCACCCAGTGACAAAGTTACTCAGTTTCCAGTCCCCTTTGCACCATTCTGGGGCCAGCCAGCCAGAACAAAGTCCCATTAGGTGTTTGTCTTAACACCTTTCTGATGCCAGCCCCGGGCTCGGAGCCTTCTGTGGACAATAGCTCTAAGCCAACTGTTCGTAATATTGTTTTGTGTTTACTGCATTTGTCTTTATTTTTTCCCATTTGTGTAAGTGATACTTCCTTTCCATTTTCAGAAGTGACATGAAATTTAAAACCGATGTGTTGTTTCATGAAAGGTAATCAAGTTTAAAGAAAACTGTGAATTAAATAAGAGGACAAACGCTGTACAAAGTTCACAAAGTTTGGAAAGCATTCGCACATGACCTCGGATGCGGTCTTGGCTTTGAACCTGGCTCTGTGGGTCCCTCATCGTGTAGCCTTGTGTAGATCCTTTAATTATTGTTAATTGAATGAGATCATGGAAAGGGGACGTCTCTTTGGGGTGTAAAATAATACTTATTATTTATTGTGATCGCTATTGGATTGTTCTATCAAAAAGTTTCACATCTCAGTCCTGCTTGTATTTGTCATTTGTCGCTGGGACTATGGTGGGGGAGGGCGGGGGGGAGTGCAGAGAGCCACGGTGCCCAGACACGGGAGGGTCGCCCGGTGAGGAGTTTGGGATGGAGTTTGGAGGCCTAGGAGCGGGCACTGCAGACTATTCATCAGGTGAACGGCTTCCTGAGAGTGTCACAAGGAGATAGTTGCTGGCTGTGCCAGGGACACAGCCCCTGGTCACCCAGGGAGGTGGGGTGGTCCCTGCCAACGCAGCATTTGGAGAGGAGCTTTAGGGAGCCCAGAGCTGGGAGCCCTTCTTCATGTTACAGATAGAAGTACTCTTGCCACAGCATCCCTGCAGCGGAGAGGCCGCCCTTCACTGGGGAGACTGGGCCGCACGTCCCAGTGGCCGTCAGTCAACCCTGAGATGCTCGGATCCCTTCCTGAGATGGTGTGAGGGGTGCTCCCGCTGGCCTCTGGCTCATCCTGAGGGAGGCTTTGAAGAGGAAGGTCAGGGGCGTCTGTGCAGCACTGCCCCCCCTCC
>NW_027529672.1:2121739-2125700 GCF_008692635.1 Crocuta crocuta
GGGGCGCCTGTGCAGCCCGCCCCCCCCCCCCACTGTCTGGGGACCACGGCTGATCCTAGCTTTCTCCCTCATTCACTGCTTTGTTTTGCCTTTTTGTAAAAACAAGTTTATTAAGGTAAAATTGGCATATAGCAAGTGACACATACGGGAAGCGTATAGCCTGATGAGTTTTGACGTGCATATGCACCCGTGACTCAAGCTGCACAGTCAAGACGACAAATAAATCTGTCTTCTTCGAAGCTTCCTGCGCCCCTTAGGAACCTGTCCCCCGGACCCTGTCTGCATCCCTATCTCCAGACATGGCTATTTTATGTCATGATAGACGCATATGCATCTCTCTGACTCTAATACAAACAGACTCATCCAGTATGGACTCTTTTTTTTTTTGCCTTGCTTCTGTTAACGTAATCATTTTGAGACCTATCTATGCTATTGTACATATCGGTAGTTCATTCCATTACATTGCTGAGTCTGTCATACTGATTTCTTGCAACCTGATAATACATTCATCTGGTGACGAACATTTGTATTTTTTTCAAGCTATTAACCATTACAAGTAGAGCTGCTACAAATGTTTGAGTGCAGTCTTTGTTTTTTTAAGTTTATTTGTTTATATTGAGAGAGAGAGAGACAGAGACAGAGAGAGCAAGCAGGGGAAGGGCAGGGAGAGAGGGAGAGAGAGAATCCCAAGCAGGCTCCACGCAGAGCCCGATGCGGGGCTCGAACTCACAAACCATGAGATTATGGCCTGAGCTGAAACCAAGAGCCAAGCGTTTAACCGACTGAGCCAACCCAGACGCCCCTTGAGTATAATCTTTGTGTGAGCATATGCCTCTATTTCTTGGGGGTAAATGTCTAGGAATGGAATGGCTGGGTTATGTGGAAGGCACATGCTTTGCTTTTTGAGAAAATGCCACGGGATGCTTGGCTGGTTCAGTCCACAGAGCATGCGACTCCCCATCTTGAGGTTGTGAGTTCAAACCCCACGTTGGGTATAGAGATTGTATAAAAAACCCAAAATCTTTAAGAAAATGCCAACACGTGGGGCGCCTGGGTGGCTCAATTAGTTAAGTGTCTGACTTCGGCTCAGGTCATGATCACACGGTATGTGGGTTCGAGCCCCACATGGGGCTCTATGCTGACAGCTCAGAGCCTGGAGCTGCTTCAGATCCTGTGTCTCCCTCTCTCTCTGCCTCTCCCCCACTTGTGCTCTGTCTTTCTGTCTCAAAAATAAATTAAAAAGAAAAAAGAAAAAGAAAATGCCAACATGTTTGCAAAGGTAGTTGCATTACTTTATCTTCCCACAGCACGTAAGGATTCATTCCAGTTCTCCCAAATTCTTGCCAGTTCTCCCAAATTCTTGCCAGCTCTCTGTGTGTGCCTTTTCCTTTCAGCCCTTGTGGTGAATGTGTAATAATATCCCATTGTGATTTTAATGTGTTTCTCCCTCACCAAGGAAGAATGTCAAGCAGTCTTTCATGTTCTTATTTGTCATCTGTCCCGATCTTCCTTGATAAAGCATACAAATATTTCACCATATTTAAATTGAGTTGTTTTCTTATTATTCAGTTTCAAAAGCTCTTTATATATTCTAGATACAAGTCCTTTATCAGATAAACTGTTACAAATATTCTGTCCCAGCCTGTGAAAGGCTTGCCTTTCATGTTCAGAACAGGGTTTTAAAAGAGCAAAAGTTTTAAGTTGGAATGAAGTCAGTGTACTGATTTTTTTAAAAATGTAGTGTGTGCTTTTTATTTTTGTTATATTTAAGAAATTTTTGGCAAGTGCGTGTCATTAGGGTTTTTACCTATGTTTTCTCTAAAATTTAAAATTAAAAAGTTTGGGGCACCTGGATGGCTCAGTCAGTTAAATGTCCGACTTCGGCTCAGGTCATGATCTCATGGTTCCTGAGTTCCAGCCCCTCATCAGGCTCTATGCCTGGAGCTTGCTTTGGATTCTGTGTCTCCCCCCTCTCTGCCCCTCCTCCGCTCATGCTCTGTTTCTCTCTGTCTCAATAACAAATAAAACATTAAAAAATTTAAAATTAAAAATATTTTTTAATGTTTATTTATTTTTGAGACAGAGAGAGACAGAGCATGAGCTGGGGGGTGGAGGCGGGGGGTCGGTGCAGGCTCCAGGCCCTGAGCTGTTAGCACAGAGCCCAAAGTGGGGCTCAAACCCACAAACCATGAGATCATGACCTGAGCTGAAGTCAGATGCTTAACTGACTGAGCCATCCAGGTGCCCCTAAAATTTTAAAAATTTTAGCACCTACGTTTAGATATGTGATCTCTTTCGTGTTAAGTCTTGTATACAATGTGAGGTAAGGGTTGGGGTCTTTACTGTTTTGCATTGCATATGGAAATCCAATTGTTCCAGACCATATGCTTTTCTCATTAAATTACCTTATCCCTTTTATTGAAAAGCAAGTGATCTATGCTTTGATAAATACATTTGATATATATGCAGGGGTTGATTTCTGGACTCTGTCCTGTTCTGCTAATCTCTACGTGCCAATACCACACTTCCTTGATGCTGTAGCTTTTTAATAAGTCTTGCAATCTATATGTTCCGGCTTGTTCTCCTTTTCCAAGTTGTTTTGGATATTCTGGGTCCTTTGCATTTCCATTTAAAAATTTTTTAAGTTTATTTATCTATTTTGAGAGAGAGAGAGAGAGAGCAAGAGCAGGGGAGGGGCAGAAAGAGAGGGAGAGAGAGAATCCCAAGGAGGCTCTGAGCTGTTAGCGGCCTCGAACTCACAAATGCGGGCCTCAAACTCACAAACCATGAGATCATGACCTGGTCCAAAACCAAGGGCCAGATGCTTAACCAACTGAGTCACCTGAGTGCCCCCCCCATGTAAATTTTAGAGTCAGTTTTCAACCTACCTTTTTGCATGGCGAGGACTCTAGGCATTTGTGCTTTCCTCGGGCACCTTGCAAAGGTGGTGAGTGCAGCCCTCTGTGTAAAACAGCAGCGGAGGGAAGATGTCCTGTGTCTCTGCTTTCCTCTCTCTCTATCTCCCGGTACTTCTGACCCCTAAGTTGTTTAATTATTCAAGGAATCCTTCTGGCAATTAAAATTCTTATTATATAGTCATGGTCTATGTCAAACATTTCTTCATGGTTGAATCTCTTCCTCTCGTCTGGACGCCAGCAATCAGGATTCACAGCGCAGATGAAGAGGGTGGAACACTTATTTTAATAGGCTGGAAGGCTTCCTGGCATGTTTTGAGTAAATTGCGCTACAGTCATGCAGAACTGGATTAATGTCTGTTTTGTAAATAAGGTCCAAATGGTATCACTTTGCGAAGTGCGGCAGCCAGAGTCACCCGGTCACATCCCTGTCGGCTGTGTCAGGGCCCATTCTTGTCCCTGCTCTGAGTTTTGCCTCGGATGTTGGGGGGGTGGGGGGAAGGACTTTAGGTGACAGGGTGTAAGAGAGCTTTGTGTCTGACAGCCGAGAGCGAACAAACAGGATCGAAGTGCACGTACGGGACGGGAGACTGGGGCTGGGGTAAAGATGGGCAAGCCTAGAGCGCAGAACTTAGCTGCCGGGGGACGGCCCTGCGAGTGGATGCCACGTGAAAGGTGGCAGCCAGGTGCGCCCTGGTTCTCTCCCTCATCCCGGTCCCCCAGGATCCTCCCAGGACTGCATGTGTCTCAGTCATCAAGGACTCGTTTTCAGCTCTGGGACATGCATATCCTACATCCTTTTATATTTTTAAATTAAATTAAATTATTCTTTTATTTTAAAGTCTATTTATTTTGAGAGAGACAGAGACAGTGCGAGCGGGGGAGGGGCATGGAGGGAGGGAGAGTGAGAATCTCCATGCGGGGCTCGAACTCCCGGAACCGTGAGATCATGACCTGAGCCGAAATCAAGAGTCAGACGCCCAACCGGCTGAGCCAACCAGGCACCTCCAATCTTTTATTTTTATTAAAAAAAAAAAAAAAAAAAA
>NW_027529672.1:2125810-2136364 GCF_008692635.1 Crocuta crocuta
CCTCCCTGAGCTCCGGCCACCTCCCAAACCGAACCATAACAATAAAAATCCTCACTTCCTGAGTTGAGTTCACAGGGTTTTAATGAACTTGATTTTTCATAAGTCAAACCCTTCCCTTTCTGGGGAGGGTTTCTGCTTTGTGCCGGGCCCTGGGCCACAATAGGAAAGGCAGGGGTGGCCGCTGACCTGCAGGAGGGCCTGGCTCGAGGAGAGAGGGATTAAGCCATAAATCAATAAAGGCAGATGGGAGCTGGAAGGGACTGCAAGGGGCGGACAGGTGCTTCCTGCTGCTGCTTGGAGCGGGGGAGGGGGAGGGGGCCCTGCACTTTCAGGGAGAGCCTCAGAAAAGAGGAGGCATTTGAGCTGAGCCTGGAAATGAGCCCCCATCAATTTATCAACCTATTAATGGTAAACAAGAACACCACCACCATGTCACAGGTAGGGAGTGTTTTACAGGAGCCAAGCATCTGCTGGGTGCTTCATGGATTCTCCTCTAATCCTCAAAACCATCCCGCGCTAAGTATACGGAATCATTATGTTATATATAATCATGATCATATATGGCTTACAGTTATAATTGTAATAGGTGTAATGTATTGCATATGCATATTACTCCCCTTTCACAGATAAGGAAACTAAGGCTGAGGGAGAAGCAAGGTCATTTGGCTGAGGTCTTGCACCTAATAGGCATAAGAGCTGAGATTTGAACCCAAGCTCCTGTGTCACAGCCCACATGTTAGCAGGGAAAAATCTTTCTTGACATTAAACGGATTCATGTTAATGTGGAAGGGAACTGCTTTGGCTCTTTTTATTTGGAATGTTTCAATATTTAAGCTTTATGGGGTTGAAAAGGCATAGCTCAGAATGTCCTCTCCACCGTAAAGTGCACCGCCACGGACGCGTGAGAGCTTCGGCGCGCGGGGGAGACCATCGGGGACCCCACGCACCGCCCTTCTGCCCCTACATGCATTCATGGGGCTAAATAAGACTTTACTAGCTACAATAACATCCGTCAGTTATCTGTGCTGTAGTGTAAACAATGAAATTCTTATTATGTACTCAGAATCCACAAAGCCATTTCCATGGAAACTCTGTTTTCATGTCATTTCTTTAATGAATAGGTAATGAAAGATGCCGCGCTTACAACTTCATTACTAGTTTAAAAAAGAGAAAGAAAAGCACACACTCGCACCCACACAAACCCAGACATAAAATTGAATTATGGCCACTGTCATGTCTTAGAGCACGGTGAACATCACAGAGGACTTTTCAAGGCTGTCATTGTGGACTGAATGAGTGGAAAAAAGACAAAAACAATTTTTTTGTATTCCCAAAACCCTACCCACCAGGCCAAAACTTCCAGTGTTAGCCCCACTCTTTTTTTCTTAAATGTAATTTATTGTCAAGTTGGTTTCCCTACAACATCCAGTGCTCATCCCCACAAGTGCCCTCCTCCATGCCCATCAAGGCTCACTCTTGATCTCATTATGATTTTAGTAATTTGGGCACAAAATAACTCCCCCCAACCACCAGAAACAAGCCTTCAGGTGCCCCAATTGACCTGCCTCTGTTTTTGAGATGATAGGGGTCTGATTTGCCATTAAAAGATTGCTTAATGTAGCACAAAAGATTGTCTAATCATGGCATCTAGTCACCAAGGGGAATCCATTCTCGCGACATCAGTGTATCTTAAAAAGGACATTTACAAGAGTTATTAACAAAGAGCTACGTGGCCTTCATTCCAATGGTGTGATCAAGACATGTGAGCAGGTCTTAAGGGACGGCAAAACAGCCACCACATGACAAGGGAGACGAAGTCACTGTGAGGCTGTCTCCAGATGTGCACCCACCGTCTTCTGGAACATTCCCCTGCAGACACGCAGACACGTGCTTCCCTGCCGCTGACCACTCCCCTCTTGACCCCATGCTGCAAATGGGGTACAAAATCTCAGCAGCCGGTAATTCAGCAGAGAAGAATATTGAAGACCTTACGCCCGTTCCATCAATCCACCGTGTCTCCCCATCCTTGCCCGGGTCAAGCGTCTGCTTGCCCAGGAAATGTGGCAGATTTCGCTGCGTGGTCATGAATGATCATGCCACTGAGCCGTGACGTCTAGTTAGTTCACGGGACCGTGGGTTCTTGTACAGCAGACCCCACCGTCTGGTGTTTGTGATAGTCTCAACAGTGACCGGGCTGAGGCTCACCTTTGTTCATTCCTGGAGAGAGTGTGCTAAGAAAGTTCACAGAGAGAGAGAGAGAGCAAGGAAGATATGTAGATTGCTTTCAAGTGCCGTTGGGACAAAAATGCCCATTTGTCTACAAAACTGTCACTTATCTATTCATTAAAATCCTTTCCCTAAGAGCTTTGAACAGGTGATACTTTTTTTTTCCAGTGTAGCTCTAAGCACTTGAAAACAAGGTTGCGTTTCTTTAACAATACTCTGTGGAGGAGAGGCTTCCTGTGATAATGGAGA
This sequence comes from Crocuta crocuta, assembly GCF_008692635.1. Classification (NCBI taxonomy): domain Eukaryota; kingdom Metazoa; phylum Chordata; class Mammalia; order Carnivora; family Hyaenidae; genus Crocuta; species Crocuta crocuta. Next base: position 2,128,286 of record NW_027529672.1, read on the forward strand.
AAAACGGGGTCTGAGCTCCCGTGTGAACCGGCCATGTGGCCTTGGGAAATTCACCTCCCTGGGCCTTCGTTTCCTCACTGATGCATTGAATGGGTGGGACAAGATGATCTCTGAGAGTCTTCCAGTTTTAATATTTTATGAATTCACGTGCTTCTCACTGAACCCCAGCCGGAGCCCCGCCTCCATTGGGCTGAAGCTCAGCGTTGCCTGGGTGATGGCCTGATACCAGTACCATCTTCGGGAGCATCCTTGGGGCTTCCGACTTGGCACGTGCCTGTTGTCTCTGTCTATGTATCACCACAGTCTTAGCGTGAAGACACAAGCCCCCGGTCACACCCCCGCTTTGGTTTCCTTGGGGGACATTGGTCTGTCTTTGTAGACCCTTCTCATGAACCTGTGTGGGTACATCGCCAGTATCTTACCTGAGCCCACCGTTAACACACCCCTCAAATCCAGGGACAGTCCTTCTAGTCATTTCTGTGCGGCGAGGTAACAAACCCAGAGATGTACTTGAACATTTACTCTGCGTGGGGAGGTGGGGGAAGGGAGAGGTTTGGGGCAAGGGACCCAGCACCGGCCTTACAACTGGACCTTCTGGGTTTGGAGTCTATCCGTGTGATCCTGGGCAAAGAATCCAAACTCTGTCTGCAGGTGAGGACACTAATACCTACCTCTTGAATACCTCTCTGGGGTGGGGGTGTCTGAGGACCCCCCAAGATACTGAGGTGAGGTTGATGTGTAAATTATTACATGCAATATGAAAGCATTATGGGAAAACCAGAGCAGGGTCAATCAATTGCCTCCCTCTGAGAACTCACCAGGCTTCCCAGCTCCTGCCCACCTCTCTGCCGATGCCCAAGGACCCATCACACACACGCTGCACAAAGTTAGGCCATGGTTATGTTCTTCCATGTTCCTCCATAATGTTTTCTTACAGACTAGTCTTTTTGTTCCTTGTTTGTACCCACAGCACCTTTCACAGTGTTGGCAGAAAGGCCTGGGTGGATCAGTTGGTCTAGCGTCCAACTCTTGATTTCAGCTCAGGTCATGATCTCACCAGTGTGAAATCAAATCCCCGTTGGGCTCCATGCTGGGTGTGGAGCTTGCTTAAGATTCCCTCTCCCTCTCTCTCTCTCCCCGCCACCCCTCTCACACACACAAGAAAGGATTCCATATTTATATGTTCAGTTGTTCAAATGATGATGAACAATTAAAGAATCTACACAAAATACAAAGTGGTGCTCCCTATAGCCGAGCCATCTGTGAAAGGACAAATGGTGAAGCTGGAGAGGCTGTGGGATGCGGGGTGTCTTTCCCCCACGCTAGGAGCTCATGGAGCCTAGTCACGCTACTGGGAACGAAGGGGATGCTGGAGATTCAGGAGACAGAGGACAAGCACATCTCCAAGAAGGTGTTCAGATCGGAGCAGGGCACACAGGACCCAGGGGGCAGGCGTGGCTGGGCTGGTGGCATTGGTCACCGGAAGATGAGGATGACACAGGAGAGTTCTCGTGCGTGCGCTCACGTGTGTGCATGTGTGGCTTCAGTGTAGAGAAGTGACGAAGTAGGGTCATGCTGGGTGCCCACTTGGCTTCGTGGCTGTGAGTTCTAACCCCCTTCCCTCTGCTCCCCCGGCACAAAAGTGAGCTCTCTGGCAACATCCAGCTGCACATGTGAGCATGGGGAGGGGACGGGGATGGTCACATGTATGAGAAGCCCAGCTCAGCAGATGGTCAGGAGATGCACTGAAACACTCATGGGCTTTCAGCGGTGAGGCCAGGGTTAGTGCTTTCTATTCCTCCTTTAAATTTTAGGGAGCTTCCACATATCCTGTATTTATTTATTTAATATATTTTATTGTCAAATAGGCTTACATACAACAGCCAGTGCTCATCCCAACAGGTGCCCTCCTCAATGCCCATCACCCATCTTCCCCTCTCCCCCACACCCCGTCTTCCACATATCCTATATGGAGCTTTAATAATAGTGGAAAATTTAATGATAGCTTATATATATATATGTATATTTAAGTTTATTTATTGAGGGGGAGAGAGAGAGCACTTGAGTGGGGGAAGGACAGAGAGGGAGAGAGAGAGTCCCAAGCAGTCTCCACACTGTCAGCACAGAGCTCGACGCAGGGCTTGAACCCACAAATCACGATCATGAGATCGTGACCTGAGCTGAGACCAGAAGTTGGATGCTTAACCAACCAAGTCACCCACATACCCCAATGGTAGCTTTTTAAAAGAAAAAAATATGGAAGCAAAGGTGAGGGTAGTCATAGGTCCCTCTATGTCAGATATTTTTATCTGCCAGGGTTTCTCTGCGACATTTCAGCAAAGCATTCAAATCTAACCAGAGTGTATTTCCAAACAGCCTTTTAAAAATCAGATTTTATTTTGGGTAATTTGAAATTTCAAGAAAAGTTGCAAAGATAGTACAGAGAATTTCCCTACACTGCTCACCCGGGTTCCATAAACTGACAGCCATCTTACATGAGCATGTTACATTTGTCAAAATTAAGGAATTATCCCTGGTGCGTTACCGTAAACCAAGCCACAGGGTTTTGCCCATTTTTCCACGAACATTCTTTTTTTTCTTCCACGATCTCATCTGAGATACCACATTGCATTTATCCAATTAGCTCTAAAAGATTCCTCGGCCAACGTGCAAAAATTGTTAACTTTACCGACCTCATAGGGTCACTGTGAGAATTAACCAAAACAATCTGTAGGGAAAAGCTTTGTAAACTGTAAAGCGTGGTGCTGTTTTGGATGATGATGATGATACTCACTTCACATGGGACCAGACCCAGGGGCCGAAAAGGAGGGGGAAAATGTTCCCAGACACCTGCTTGAAATGCTTGCAAGTCTCATCTGCTAAAAACGAGCTACCATATACATATACCATATACCATGTACCATAATAACACATACCATATACTGTTTATACCATAAACATATACCATATGTTTACATAGATGTTGAGCTTAGTTTCCTGGGCTGCCGAACAAAGTGCCACAAACCAAAAGGCTTAAAACAACAGAGATTCATCGCCTCACGGTTTTGGAGGATGGAAATTCAAAAATGAAGCGTCAGCAGGTTTGGATCCTTTCCGGAAACTCTGAGATAGAATCTGTTCATGCCTTTCTCCCAGCTTCCGGCGATTGCCAGCAATCTTGGCGTTCCTTGGACTGCAGTACATCTCTCCAATCTCTGCCTGGCATGACAGGTGTTCTCTGTGTGTGTGTGTGTGTCTCTCTGTCTCTGTGTCCAAACTTCCCATTTTTTTTCCAGGACACCAGGCATTGAGATAAAGTGTTCTCTAATCGGGTATGAGCCTGAATTCTAGGGGGACGCTAGTCAACCCAGTGTAGAGCTTTAATTCATTAGCTCATTTCCTACGACTTATCAAACTTATGAGGCAGATATTTTTTATTAAATCTCAGCTTACAGACAGAAACACAGAGACTTAGAAATAACTTGCCTTAAGTCCAATGGCTTAAAGTGGCTGTGCTCAGAGACTGGTCTTAAGCTCCACATTGTTCACTATCCTGTGTGTCTCTCAGTAGAGTTCAAGGTCATATTCTTGGAATGCCTCTAAGTCTTAAGAATCATTCGCAAAATGCGGTTCTTTTATTCTGACAATACTTTTCTAAAAATCCATGTCAGCGTATTATGGGGACTTGCTATGTGACCTGAGGGACCCCCAGAGCCTGCCCTTGGAGGTGGCCAGGACCATGCTGGGTCAGCCTGGCCACAAGCACAGAGGACTGTGTACACCAAGAAGCCCAGAAAACATCACGGTGCGCTGGACAGACAGGATTCCTGTGGGCTGAGCTGAGAAAAGCTGCCAGAGCCGACAGAGGTGAGGACGGCATCCGCAGGAGACACCGAGGGTATGATTCATAGAACTCTCCGGACTCCGCAGGGGAGTGGCGGGGAGGAGAGCCACACTGCAGAGATTTAGTTCTGGCACAACATCATCTGCCACATTAAATCCATGCTTTTAATTGGACTTTTATAGGTTTTATGGTTTTGTTTGTATTTAATCTTTAAATTTGTTTTGGTTTTTATAGATGTATAAAAGCTATAAACATAAGGAGATTATATCTAATTTATGTTTGCACATATTTGAGTAATGTTATAATAAAAAGAATTAAGGTCAAGTTGAGGAAGTCATGAGATTTGTCTCTAGCTGGAGAAAAATCAACCTTTGCTCTCTCTTGCCCGCTGGCCTCGCTCTTGCCCCGGGGCGGGCAGAGTACGGTGTGCTGTGTGTGTGTGGGGGGGTGCTCTCCCTCCGCACTAGTGGCAAGAACACCCGTCTCAGGGAGGGGAGGTGACTTCACAAGCGCTGTCACACAGGTGTCCCGTGGGAGAGCCACGGAGAGCACCCACCAACCACTCGGGACTGTTTGCTGTGGGGCAGCAAACTCGGTCCAAACCAGCCGAGAACTTGGAGGGAATTTATTGGTGCGTGTCACCCACTCAGTCAGAGGTAAAACTTACTTTAGGCTGGTTTCTTTTTGGGGTCCAGAAATGTGTCCAGGACCTGGGTTCTCTCCTCCTCTCAGGGCCCCCATGACTTCCCAGGTCGTGGGGTCCCCAGGCAGCCACAGGCAGCTCCCAGGACTCGGTGCTTCTCCATTCAAATCCAACAGGGCCCCCACATGACACACTCGAGGACAGCCTACAGGAACCCCACACACATACCATTGGCTCCGACTGGCCTGCATTCCCTTCGGAGCATCCCTGGGCTCAGTGAAAGGGGTGGCTGGTTGGTTTGCATGTACGTCACGTGCTCGCCCAAGAGCTGGTGGTCCAGCCACCACCGCCAGGAGCACAAGAGACTGGCTTTCCCCAGGACATCAGTGGGGTTACTGAGAAAAGAGTAAGTGGATGGCTGATACAAACATGACCGATGTCTGGGAGACAAAACCCGGTGGTGAAGATCGCAAGCTCTTACCTGAGCTTTTTTCTTTTTAAGTTTATTTATTTATTTTGAGAGTGAGTGAGCTTGAAACCGCGTGTGAGTGGGGTAGGGCAGAGAGAGAGAGAGATACAGAGGATCCTAAGCAGTGAGTGCAGAGCCTGATGCAGGGGTCTCATGATCCATGAGATCATGACTGGAGCCGAAATCAAGAGGTGAACGCTTAAGCCACCCAGGCGCCCCTCTTACCTGAGTTTTTATCCCAACTATACCGCCGCTCTTGCTGTATGACCTTGAACAGTTTCTTAACCTCTCCTCAGTGTCTTCAGCTGTCAAATGGGGATCGTGATAACAGCTACATCATAGTGTTGGGGTTCATTTTTTGTTTGTTTTGGTAAAAAGCAAATCAGATAATGCACATAAAGTGATTGGCCTAGCATCTGGGACCCAGAAGTCCTCACCAGAAGTTAGGTGTTATTCACAGCGGTTTTTAACTTGCTACCAAAACATAGAGGCAAACAAGGAGAATGTTGTCTGGGGTGGGGTCAGGGGCTCTGCCCCTGGGCTTGATCAGGTGAGAGCCTGTGCTTATTTAGGACAAATATCCCTGGCTCTTCCCTTAGTCACAAAACCTCTTAAAAATGGGATTAGCGGCAAGGTTTCCTTAAGGCTGGAAAAGCTCAGGTTCATGGATGTCCAGTATGAACAAAGCAATGCACGCACCTGTGTGCACGTATGTGTAAGGATATGGCACATGTGTGCAGATATGCTTGTGTGTGTGTGTGTGTGCTTGTGTGTGTAGGGAGATTTGGAATAGTGATTTGCGTTCCTCAGACCGAGTTAGGTTTGGAACCATGTGTGAAAGGTCAGGGTGTCTGTTGGGACAAAGGCCGGTGAGCCCCGGAAGCCGCCTGAGGCCAAGGCATGAGTTAAGCCCTAAGTTTGGCCGCTCTCCCTCCAGTGAGGGAGGCAATGCTCTTGCTGCTGCTGAATTTGGTTCAAGAACCAGGAGGAGCCCAGGTGTCAAAACTGTCCCTTAAATCAAAGCTCACGTAGAAACCGGGGACGTTCTCTCGGCATGTGGGGGAGACCTGCGTATGAAAAGGCGAGGGAGTAGCAAGAATTCGTCTATTTTCTCTGGAACTGCAGCGGGACACAACTGTGCCGTGCAGGGAATGAGGCAGATGGGAAAGGCCAACTCCCCGCCAAAAACTCCGGCACCCCTGAATACACAAAAACGTACCCCAAAACAAAACCAAACCAAACCAGACTACAGGTACACGTTCTAATTCTTCAGCTCCGTGGAGCGGCCCCACTTGTCACCAAGTCCTGAGTCCTTGGAGCTCATACCAGGTGTGCGTGTGAGTGTGTGTGAGTGTGTGTGTGTGAGAGAGAGAGAGAGAGAGAGAGACTCTTTGGCCACCCGCCAGTGGCTTCCCTCTCCTTCCTTCTCTGGTAATATCACCACAAACAGCCCCCAGTGAGCACTGGGCTGCATGGAGCTGTGTGCAAATAGGCCAGTATTTCTTAGGCAGGACAGGGAACACATTCAACCTTGTTTACATGCAAAGAAGAACAAACTCTACAAACGTTCTGTCTGAGTTTGCTGCAGTTTTTTTTTTTAACGTTTGTTTATTTGTTTTGAGGGAGAGAGAGAGAGAATCCCAAGCTGGTTCCGCACTGTAAGCACAGAGCCTGACTCAGGGCTTGAACCCACAAACCATGAGATCACGACCTGAGCCGAACTCAAGAGTCAGACGCTTAACCGACTGAGCCCACAGGCACCCCTGAATTTGCCCCAGTTGATCTGAAGGTCCCCTGGGTGATTGAGATATCCTAACATTCTTTCACAAGTTTTGGTTTTCTAGATGGGGTTCAAATTCAAGCCAATGTTGAATAGTTAATAAAAAGTTGTGGGAAGTAAATCGGGGGTGGGGAGGCGCCGTTCACGAAAGTAGGTTGTTCTTCTTTCATAATCACAGGGCTTCTCTCCAATGGGCTGTTAGGGCATTTGCAGCCTGAAGGATTGAGAATCCGTTTAAAAGATGAAGCCGCCAAAAAGAGACCTGGGTTGATGCCTTCACAGACCGGCTGACTCACAACCCTGATGGAATAGGAGGGTGTAGTGCACCCCGCGCTCCAGAGTGTGTGTGCAGAGAGGCTCGTTACTGGGTATTCAAAGCACCAAACTCGGGGAGACCATTTAGCTTTCGAAATCAGGGGAAAGGTTAAAGCATGCTCATTTCACAGTCTGGACTTTAAAGTAGTTCTTGAAAATTGTATTTGAAAAATATTTAATGACAGGCAAACACCTGTGGCTCACTGCCCAGTTTTAAAAAGGGTTCAAACTCTATATGTTGTATAATCGCATATCCAGAATATGTTAACACATGCAGAGAAGAGACTAGAAGGAAATTTTCCAGTGTGGTAACAATGCCAGTGGAAGGTGCCTCTTCATGGCCGGGGGGTGAGATTGGGGGTGTATTGTACTTTCTTCTTCAGATTTTCTTTACTTTAAAATCTTTCACAAGTGGGTGTCTGGGCGTCATTGGCCGACAGACCTCTGAAGATTGATGAGGTCACTCAGGACAAGACAACAGGATGACAAAGGAGGACCCCGGGAGCCCGGACACATAAGAAGCAAATAAAAAGATGTAACAGGGATTGAGCTAGAGAAGAAATACCAGAGAGGCAGGCACAGAAGCCACAAGCATGCTGCTCACGTGTGTGCACCCGGATATATCACACAGATATGTATATGTCACATAATGTGATGTAAATGTTATATATATATCACATTTATAATCAGGAAGCAATTTTGAAGACATTCGAACCACAGGACATAAAAGGCATCAGGACGACCAGGGCACAGCAGTGGATTAAGAGCCCGGAGGGTGACCTCGAGAACCCTCCCTGAGCTGCAAGAAAATGAAAACATTGAGACTTTTCTGTCCTAAAAAATCTTCCCTTCATTCTACCTCTCCCTGATGACTGCAGACTCTTGCCTTTCTCCTTCCTTTTACATCCAGCCTTCTCGAGTTTTCTACAGGCTAGCTCCCTGTGCACCTACAGCTCTTGTCTTTCCTGGTAAGCTGGCCTCCGCTCTGTGGCTCCGTGGACTGTGCTCACCTTCAGACAAGTAAGGAC
>NW_027529672.1:2136497-2156693 GCF_008692635.1 Crocuta crocuta
GTGTCCGCCGATGGGTGAATCCTCATCTGTCCCAATCAGCTGGGGCTGCACTAACAAGTACCACAGCCTGGGTGGCCTAAACAACAGGTACCCATATTCTCACAGTTCTGGAGGCTGGAAGTTCAAGGTCAAGGTGCTGGCAGGTTCTTTTGGGGCCTCTGTCCCTGGGGCCACCTTCTCCCTGTGTCCTCACAAGGCCTTTCCTCTTATATGCACACGCCAGTCTTATAAGGACACCAGGCCTCACCCTTAAGGCCTCATTTAGCCTTAATTACCTCCTTGAACACCCTGTCTGCGGAGATAGTCACACTGGGGTTTCGGGCTTCCGTGGGTTGATTCTAGGGGACATTAGTACAGTCCTGCCTGTACTGACGACCCCACGGCTGCCAGTCTTCACTTGGGTTGCAGGCACCATGCTCTTGGCTTCTGTGCCTGCCTTTCTGGAATGTCTTCTCTAGCCCAATCCCTGTCATGCCCTTTTATTTGCTTCTTACATGTCCAGGCTCCTGGGGTCCTCCTTTGCCCTCCTGTTTTTTAATTTTTTAAAAATCTATTTCTAAAAAATTTATTTTTGTTTTTTAATTTTTTAAAAATTTATTTCTGAGAGAGAGACAGCGTGAGCAGGGGAGAGTCAGAGAGAGAGGGAGTCACAGACTGAAACAGGCTCCAGGCTCTGAGCTGTCAGCACAGAGCCCGACGCGGGGCTCGAACCCACGAACCGTGAGATCATGACCTGAGGCGAAGTCGGACGCTTAATCGACTGAGCCACCCAGGTGCCCCTCCCTCCTGTTGTCTTGTCCTGAGTGGCATCATCTAGTGGTGACTGCGAAACATCCTACAGCAGGACGGAATTAGCCTCCACAGTCGGGAGTGCCGAGGCTGAGGAACCCTGGCCACGTCCCGGCTACAAGTGTTCTCATCTCTGCCTCCTGCGCAACAACCTTCTTTTCCATGAGGCGCCTCTCACCCCTAGGCCATTCCAGTGGGTTCCCAGCCCCCACTCCCTCTTCCCTCCACTGCCTCAGCCGAGGGCGTCTTCAGCTCTCGGCTGTTGACCTTTACTCACTCCTGACCGCAGACCATACTACAGTCGGAGCTGCTTCTCTGCACCTATAGATCCGGTCACTTGCTCCTCCCAATTTCAACACCCGTGGCTTCGGATGTCGTTTGTGATAGCATCACACCGTGTGCTCTGGGGTGGTGAGCCTATCTCACACCTGGACCTGCCAAGGACCTTATGACTGTGTGTTTCTACACAGGCCAACTCTTGGACCTAGAATGTCCTCTTCTACCCTGTGGCCTGACAGTTCCATGTAACCTTTTTTTTTTTTCCTAATGTTTATTTATTTTTAAGAGAGAGTGAGTAGGGGAGGGCAGAGACAGAGAGAGAGAGGGAGATACAGACTCTGAATCAGGCTCCAGGGTGCAAGCCGTCAGCACAGAGCCCCACACGGGGCTCGAACTCACCAACTGCGAGATCCTGACCGGAGCTGAAGTTAGACATTTAATGGACTGAGCCACCCAGGTGCCCAAGTTCCAGTCAATGTTAAAGGCACAGTTCAAATGTCACTTCCTCATGGAACCTTCCTCGTCTTGACCCAGGAGGAGTCCGTTGGGCCACCCCCCTGGCTGTCACAGCCTTTGTTCCCCTCTCTGTTCTGGGCATAAACATGATGGTCCACCTTCTTGTCCAGCCTGGACACTGGGAGCTCCCGAAGGCTGAGGCCACCTTCAAGGCTCAGAAGTCCAGCAGAGGTGTTCAGCACTTAGCAGACATGTCGAGGAGGCTTGTTGAAGAAATGTATGGCGAGGTGTGCGCAGGGGACAGCTCAGGCTATGGGTGTGTGTGTGTGTACTTAGTTACAAAGATCCAAAACATCCAGGTAAAAAGTACACTGTCCAGAGGTGTGTACAAACATTTGGGTCACTGCACACCCCACGATGCTAAGTCTTGAAAATAGATGAGGCCAGCAAATTCCTTGGGTTCCTTCCACCCTTCACATTGTTTTTCTCCTTCTGCAAACATTTTTATTTTTAATTTCCAAAATGCATCAAAGGGTACACTGTAAAGAAAAATCATCACAACCTCACACTTGATATGGAAAGTAAGAAGTGACTGTTTTTCCCTTTTCGGTCCCTCTAATTTCCCCCCTGAGAGATAACCACTGATGATAGTTTGGATCATTCTTTCTGGAAGGGTACAAATGTGTAGACACGCATACTTTTTAAAAACAAAATGTGATTTTGCTGTATGTGTTGTCCTACAAATAGCTCTTATCCCTTAAAAATACATCATCTCCCCAGGTGGTTCATATAAAGCCCTTCTTCATTCTTTTTAACAGTTGTTTCCCGCCGTCTGGATGTATCATTGTACTACCGTAATACTACAAATGTTTGCAAGGTAAAAGAACATATTCATGATTAATGCTAATAAATTATTTTGAAGGAACTGCACCCCCAATAAAGAGCCATGTGCTTAAACCCTTGGCTAAGTGAAAAAAAAAAAAGTGTCAAAATGCATTGTCACAGGCAAAACATGATTTGTAACTGAAAATAAAGCCTTCTCTCCTTCCCCACCCCACCCGGACTTTTGTTTAAACCCGTGAGCTACCTGTTGGAGATTCCTAGGGTATTTTGACATGTATCCACTAAGTTTACAAAAGCTTGGAATAAGAAATGCTCTTCCTTAGGGAGCCTGTCAAAACAGGAGGGCAGCAGCATGCACCCGGGTCCTCTCTCTCAGCCTCTTTCACCCATTCTCAGCTCAAGAAATCTAAGTGTAATTCTGCCTTCAATGCACTGTAGAAAAGGCCGTTCCAATGCATTTGAAATGATTTGGTGGATAACCTTCAAAATTGTTTGGGAATTTTTTAGGGCACCTGGGTGTCTCAGTAGGTTGAGCACCCGACTTTGGCTCAGGTCATGATCTTGCAGTTCACGAGTTCAAGCCCCATATCGGGCGGCTTTGTGCTGACAGCTCAGAGCCTGGAACCTGCTTCAGATTCTGGGTCTCCCTCTCTCTCTGCCCCTCCCCTACCTCGCTCGTGGCTTGTCTCTCTCTTTCTCTCCCAAAAATGAATAAACATTAAAAAAATTAAAAATCGGGGCACCTGAATGACTCAGTCAGTTAAGCACCTGACTTTGCTCAGGTCATGATCTTGCGATTCGTGAGTTCAAGCCCCGTGTCGGCCTCTGTGCTGACAGTTCGGAGCCTGGATCCTGCTTCAGATTCTGTGTTTCCTTCTCTCTCTGCCCCTCCCCCACTCATGCTCTGTCTTTCTCTGTCTTAAAAATAAATAAACACTAAAAAAACTTTTTTAGATTAAAAATTGCGTGGGGATTTTTGAGTTATGAGTCCCTGCCATAGGCAAATACTGCAAATAAATTGCCAAGCAAGGAAGAAGTGCTCGGCCTCACTTACTTCCAGCTATATTTGTTTATAAACAGTTAGATCAGCAGAAGTATAGAAAGGTATTTTTGTTCTATTCTACTGAATGCAACAATAGAGTTTGGTAGGACAGAGAAGTCCTTGCTCCACATAAAAAATAACAAAAGCTCAGGCTACTACAGCAATATGTTTTTCTTAACACGATTCCTGGAATTCGTGTTGTTTATGAGAAGAATATACTACTCTCAGTTCATGTATAAAGTCAGCACACACACTTCCAAGACCAAATTTCTTTTGTTGATGATATACCTGCCTATTACTGAACATGAGGGACCCAAACCAGCCAATTAACTGACCCAGTCTACATGGTGTGTACAGCAGAGCCAGGCAATAGCAACGGGATTTGGATTATGTGGTTGAACCTAAAGAATCTTTCAAGCCAATCTCTTTCTCCTGCTTTGCTGGCCTCCTGGATCTACGGGGGGATCTAAGCAACATGCGTTGGGTGCATTGGATGATGAGCAGTCTGAAAACGAAGTGACTGCACGTTAGATCTCCGTCTGAAATAAGACTGCGCAGGGCCAGGCTGTCTTCAAGATATCGGATGATGAAATGAGGTCTTCCCTGATCCTGAGAGTATACATATTTATTGAGAGTTTATTTAGCACTGGAAGGACTCTTGGGGGCCTCCTGGTCCCACCCCAATGCCTCACTCTAAAGAGTCAGAGAAATCTGGGGGCCGGTATGGCAGGAACTCAGCGAATCACTTGGCTGCTCAGAGGTAAAAATGAGGCTCAATGTGAGGTCTCCTTGAAGAGCCAAAAATTAAGTCCTCCATTAAGAGCAACCTCGGGCTGCACGTAGCCCCAATTCCAGTTCCAGGAAAAGCCTCAGACTGTTCAAGGCTAAAGCCATCCTCGGACCGCCCTCAGGTCAGCTAATCAAAAAACATTCCTGTGGTCTGAGTCAAGGCTGGGAACTGCAGATACAAACTAGCCAATTTCTCACCGCTTGCCTGAACCCCACGTGGGCCCTTTGAACTCACCTCATAATTGGTCATTTTCAAAGGATCCTCAGAAGTCATGATTGGGTCCCAGCAAAAGTAACGAACACCTCACAGATACTGAATGGTCAAAGCTGTAATTGTAATTGGTGCTTATGTGATGATGCTACATGTACTGTAACACCCCCGTCCCTTACTCCTTAAAAACCCTGTTCGCGATTGTTCTTCGCTTCACCTGCTGCTACGACACCGGTAGGCGGGTGAGCCCCTGCTCGAGCTTGTAATAAAGACCCTTTTGTATTTGCATCGGTGTCGGTTCCTTGTAGGTCTCTGGGACTTGCGAATCAGGCATAACATCCTGAAGCAGGTTCAGGAGTCATCAGAGGCCAGAATTTGAACTTGGCAGAGAAACTGGAAGTTGAGGGAACCACAAAGAGGAGTCCTAAAATCTGAGTACAAACTATGTCTACATCCTCAGCTGGTCGCTAAACTACGCAAGCTGTTCTCTGAACACGTGAGTGCAAGGATATAGGCACTGTTTCTCCTCACGCGTGCTGTCGCTCTCTTACCCGCTCACCTCATGGATCGGGTGGGCAGCAGCCAGGTCTGCAGCTCTGTCACCTCCTGCTAGGTCCTTTCAGCTTCTCTGACTCCTGGTCCAAGCTCATCATGAGATGCAGAAGCAGCAAATGAACATAGATTAGCCAATGCACTCCCATAATTACACAAAGTCAGTTCCCTTAGATAAACTGCATATTCCCTGTCATTCCCAGTGGTTCTCATTGTTTTTTAAGTGTATTTATTTTTGAGAGAGAGAGAGAACACCAGCAGGGGAGGGGCACAGAGAGAGAGGGAGACACAGAATCCAGAGCAGGTGCCAGGCTCTGGGCTGTCAGCTCTGGGCTTGAACTTGTGGAGCACGAGATCATGACCTGAGCCGAAGTTGGATGGTTAACTGACTGAGCCACCCGGTTGCCCCTCTCATTGTTGTTTTTAAAATCACGCCCTAATTGATACACCGTTAGAAAGGGAGAATAAGAAAGCTGGAGTGACTACATCAACAACAGAGGGAATAAACTTTAAGTCAAAGAGAATCATTAGAGACCAAGATGGATCACTCATAATGGCAACAGGGTTATTACAGCAGGATGATACAATGATTATAAGTGTGGGTCCACATAACGACAGTGTTACAAATACACCAAGCAAAATGGCAAAACGAAAAGGAGAAATAGATTATTCCACAATTATAGATGGAGATTTCAGCACTCTATTTGAATATTGATTTAAAAAAACAGTAAAAATATGGGAAGACTTCACCAATTCTATTAGCCAACTAGACCTAGTTGACATTTATTACATCTAATAAGAGCGGAATGTACATTTTTTTCCCAAGGACATGTGGAACATTTACTAAGGTAAACCAGATGCTGAGTCATAAAACAAGTCTCAATAAATTTAAAGTTTGAAACAGCACATATCATGTTTTCTAATCACAACAGAATTAAATAGCGATCAATAGCAGAATGAACTCTGGAACCCCCAAATATTCAGAAATTAAACTAACACTTCTAAATAACCCATGGTGGTGTGCCTGCGTGGCTTAATCAGTTGAGTGTTTAACTCCTGATTTCGGCTCAGGTCATGATCCCAGGGTTGTGGAATGGAGCCCGCATCGGACTCTGTGCTGAACGTGGAGCCTGTTTAAAATTCTCTCCCTAAAATAAAAAGAAAAATAAGCAAAATAAGTAACCCATGGGTCTAGGAAACAATTTCAAGGGAAATTAGAAAATATTTTAAATGGAGTAAAAATGAAAACACAACTCTTAAAATTGGTGACATGCAGTGAAATCAGTGCTTAAAGGAAAATAAATACCTTTAAATGCTTATGTTAAAAAAGCAAAATGTTCTCAAGTCAAGTAATCTAAGTTTATACTTTAAAACGCTAGAAATAGATGAGAAAATTAAACCCACAGTAAATAGAAAGTGGGAAATGAAGAGTGGAAATCAATGAAACTAAAAGCTAAAACAGACAAAATAATGAATACCAAAAGTTGTTTTTTGAAAATATCAATAAATTTAATAAACTTCTACCTAGACTGATCAAGAAAGCAAAGAGAAAGCCAGATGTACAAATATCGTGAAGAATGAGAGAAGTGACATCACTAAAGATTTCACAGGTATTAAATAAACAATAAGGAATTCATATGAACAACTTTAGGCTAAAGAATGTGAAATACACATTCCTTCACAGCAGGTGAAATGCACAAATTCCTTGAAAAGCACAGATTACCAAAATCTCAAGAAGAAATAAAAACATGAATGAAATTAAATTTTTGATTGAAATCAGTTCTGCAAATAAGATTTGAGGCATTCATGACTTTACTGATAAATTTTACCCAATATCAAAGGAAGAAATAACTCCAATCCTGTAGAGTCTTTCTGAAAATACAGGATGATGGAACACTTCCAAGTTATTTTATGAGACCAGAATTACCCTGATATCAATGCCAGACAAAAACATCTGAAGAAAAAAGAACATATGAGCCAACATCATGCATGAGCATATAAGCAAAACTCCTTAACAAATAATAGAAAATTCAACAGAGTAACAAACAAACAAACAAACAAATGAACCCCCACACACCAAGAATGCAACATTGATTTATAATTAGAGAATTAGTCACTATAAATTATTATAGTAACAGAATAAGAAGACCATATGATCATCTCAACAGAAGCCAAAAGAGCTTGATAAAATGCAACTCCTGAAAACTCTGCAAACCAGCAGAATGAAACTTTCTTAAACTGATAAAGAGAATTTATGAAAAACCTACAGCTATCATACTTAATGATAAAATAGTGAATATTTCCCTCTGAGACCCAGAATGGTCAAAGGAAGTCTGCCCTTACCACTTCTATTCCACATGATATTGGAAATTCTAGCTAGCAAGAGCGGTCAGGTACACACACAGAGACTGGAAAAGAAGAAGTAAAACCATTTTTATTCTCAGAACACATGATTGCGTACATAGAAAATGATTCCTAAGGAATTTCCAAAAAGGTCCTAGGCTAATCAGTGATTTTAGTAAGATCCCAAAGCAGAAGAGTCACTATAAGAATCAATGTTATTTTTATGTACTAGTAATGAACAGTTAGAAAATGAAATTTTAAAACAACATCTACAGTAGTATAAAAATTACAAAGTCTTTAGGAATAAATTTAACAAGACATGTGTAAGACCCGTACACTACAAAATTTTGATGAGGTAAATTTAAAAGTATAAAGAGAAGACAAGATATAACATGTGCGTGGGTTGGAAGATTCGGTACTGTGAAGATGTCAGTGTTCCCATAACTGATCTACAAATTCAACAAAATTCTGATCAAACTCTTAGCAGGTCTTTGTTGTAGAAATTGACAAGGTGACCCCTAAAATCTAGATTGAAATTCAAAGGACCTAGAACAGCCAAAATGAGCATTTAAAAGAGAACAAAATTGGAGGATTCACACTACCTGATCTCTTTAGTATAAAGTCACAGGAATTAAGACAGTGCAGTATTGGCATAAACTTAGACAAAGAGACCAAGACTCTTATTTATATGGTTAACTGTTTTTATGTAAAGAGAACAAGGTGATTCAAAGTGAACTTTTTGGTCTTTTCAAAGAAAAATTGAATAGTCCTACAGAAAAATTGAATCTCAGCTCTTATCTCTCATCATCTATAAAAATTAATGTAAAATAGGCTGTAGACGTAACTGAGTTTAAAACGACAAAACTTCTATAAGTTAATATCATAGAAAATCTCTGTGAACATTGGTAGAAAAATGGATTTCTTAAAAAGAGAAAAATTCTGAAAAGAAAGAAAGAATGCTTTTACTCTTCATCAAAATTAAGAAAATGAAAAGCCACAGCCGGAAAAAACATATTTGTGAAACATCTATCTGACGGGGTGGGGGGGGGTTGGTGTTCAGAATACGCACTCTTACAACTCAACTAATAAAAAATAGGAAGGCACACAACCCAATTTTTCTTTAAAAGACAGCAAAAGATATGAACAGATGTTTCACCAAAGGAGACCTATGAGGGGCCAATGAGCACATGAAAAGATGCTCTGGGAAGCAAATAAAAGCCACAATGAGATACCACTAATCAACCCTTTGAATGGCTAAACAACACCTGGGGATACCAAGTATTTGAGAAGACACAGAGCAAATGGAACATTCATGTATCGCTGGTGAAAATAGAATATGGAAAACAGGTAGTTTCACTGAAGTTGAATGTGTACTTGCCAAATTACTCTAGCATACCATGTCTAGATAGATATCTAGACATTTTCATTCTCAAGAGAAATGAAATATGTCCACACAAAGACTTGTGTATGAATGTTGGTAGCAGCATTGCTCTTCATAACCCCAAACTAGAAACAACCCAAATGTCCATTATATGGTTAAACACATTGTGGTTTATCCATTTGATAGAATATTTCTCGGCAATGCAAAGGAAGGAGCTACTGATATTTGAAACAACATGGGTAAATCTCAAAAACGTGCTAAATGAAAAGAGCCAGACACAGAAGACTCCAGGCTACACGAGTCTGGGGGATGGGTGGCAGCAGAGCCCAGGGAACTTTTTGGAGAGATGGAATGTTCTGTGTCGTGACTATGGTGGAGGTTATATGACTCTGCGCATTCGCCCCAAATCGTCCGACTGTGCTTTTTACAAGCGAGTGAATTTTACTGCATGTCAATTATATTCTCCAAATGCATCCAGAAAAAGGAAGTATAATTTCCACACCAATAGAGACTTTAAGCAGGAATTTGTAAAAAACGGCATGTTCTCCTCCCTTGCTGTACAGCCACAGTCTACCCCTTGGGAAGCGGTTCTTGCTGAAGACAAGCGACACGGGTCAGAATCTGTTAATCCTGCTGCTTCATGGGGTTTCAGGGGCCTTTTCCCCTGGATCGCCCACAGCCCCGTACAGCAATGGTGGCCCTCTGTCCCTTCTCTTCTCCGACAGCTGCCAACCTCCGCGACCTTGGCTTAGAATGAATTGCACACCTGCATCTCTTCCCTCTCGTCTAGAATACCTGAGGCAGGACCAATCAAGAAGACCATTTTATTCTAGCAGCTTACCAAGGGGCGTTTGAACTTCCTTTCATTGCCAAGTCCTCCTTATCCGCTCCAAACCCCTAACGCTTCCGTGTCCTCTGACGCCCTTCGTTTTCTTCCCTGAAAGGCAACGAAGCACAGCCTATAACCATCTTCTGTAAAATAACCTTTCATACCCTTGAGGAGAATCATTCAATCACTCTCCATCGTCACACATTCGTGCCTCTCATGTTCCCTGCGTCTCTCCAGAGGAGGGCTTCCCAGGGCTCTGGCTGAGAGCGTGCGGTGGGGAAAAGGCACCGTCTTCCAGGAGCCTAGGGTCTTGTGCTCCAGGAAGTAGGGAATGGGTTCTGCGACTCATTCATCATGTAACCTTGCTGCAAGGGGCTTCTCTGAGCCTCAGTCTCGTCATCTGATTATTGGCTGTCATGGTATCTACAAACAGTGCCAACAAAGAGCAGATGGTCACTGATTCGTTCCCTCCGCCCTTACTCCCCAATCCAGAAACCTACTAATTCCCCTTGTCCCTTGGAAAGTGTCCCTTGGAAAGTGCTGTGGCTGAACTCTACTTACCTGGGTGATGAAGATATTGCTTAGACACTGTATTTTTGAAAATTAATGAAGCAAGATAATAATACCTAGTATTGATATAGTCTTTTACTGTGTTATCTTAATTACGCTTTATGAAGCTACTATAAAACTGTTTAGTAAGATTACTGCAAATTAATTAATATTTATTATACTCTTGGAGGCAAAGTAGAGCCTTTCCATTAATCAGGTACAGTGAACTAAAGAAAATTCTTCCTGAATTTGCAGGATCCGGTGCCGCGATGCCGTTGATCTGCAGCTAAATTAACCCTCCAGCGTTGCTGAAATCAGCAGGGGCCCCCTGTGTGAGAGCTGGTTTGAGGACCTCTGGCCCATTGCAAGCACAGGGCGCCAGGTAACGCGTGCAGAACGATAGCGGTCCCTTTTTTATCCTCCACTTTGCTTTCATTCTTGTTACTTTGGATTTGCTGTCGGTCATTAGCACATACTGTTCTTTCAGGGGAAGGGGCTGAAGGGGGCATCAGAGGCAGGGAGGGAGGGAAAGTGTGCGAGCCCCGGGCCACACACAGCTCCTGACTTACCGAACAAACTTTTCTTTTTTAAGTTTATTTATTTTAGCTTAGAGTGAGAGCGAGCAAAGGAGGGACAGAGAGAGAGGGAGAGAAAGAATCCCAAGCAGGCTCTCCATTGCCAGCGCGGAGCCTGATGCAGGGCTCAAACTCACGAACTGTGAGATCATGACCCAAGCTGAAATCAAGAGTCAGAGGCTCAACCGCCTGAGCCCCCTGGGCACCCCACCGAACTTTGATTTTATACTGCAGCCATGTTTGTTTGCCTGGCCTCGTATTTTCACTGCGTGGCCTGGTGGTATCTGCAACTTGGTGACTTAATAAATGAGTAGAAATATTTGATGTCAGTACCTGCTTTCGTTCAATGGATGCCTTTGAGAAAACATGAAGACGCTTTCTACATACAGTCCCTCCCAGTTATCATAGATTTCCTAGTAAGTTTATTTCAGAATTGGTTCACATTTAATTATCTAATGGACTATCTCGACCACTTCAGAGAGAGAGAGAGAGAGAGAGAGAGAGAGACTGGTTATCCTACAATGAAGAGTTTACCCTGGGCCCCGAATAGGCACACATGTGTATGTGTGTGTGATCATGGGCACATATAAATCATATATAAATATTTACATAGAGCCATATGTACAAACCATATTTCTAGGATGTGTTTAAGTGTTGGAATTTACCTACAGCATGGTGTAGGGGAAGCATGTGACACTTAGTAGAACAGGCCTGAGAGCAAATCCTGGCTCTTGCATGCCCTGGCAGTGAGGCATTGGGAAATCATTGTATGTGCTCGCTGCCTCAGTTTCCCCATCTTTACAACGAAGACAATAACAACACAATAATACTCCCACCCATCCCACCAATATTCCTTGTTATATTTTGCAGGCACACACACCAGGCGTTTGAAAGTGTTTTGTAAACTGTAAAATTCTGCCCAAGGCTAGTTTTTGCTTCTACATTTTATGGGAATATGAATGTCCAGATTCTCAGACCAGAATGGAATTTGGTACAACCTGAATACAAATTTCTCTAATGATTTAAAAAGACATAAATACCATGCTTTTCCACAGGTTTCTACCTCATACCCGTTAGAATGGCTACTATAAATCTAAAAAAAAAATCATCAGAAAACTACAAATCTATTGGTGAGGCTGTGGACAAATTGGAACTTTTATGTATTGGCTGGTGGGAATATAAAATGGTACAGCTGTTGTGGAAGACATATGGTGACTTTTTTTTTTTTTTTTAATAAAACATGGTGATGCCTGGGTGGCTCAGTCGATTAAACATTTAACTCTTGATTTTGGCTCAGGTCTTGATCTCACAGTTTGTGAGTTCGAACCCCAAGTTGGGCTCTGCGCTGACAGTGTGGAGCCTGCTTAGGATTCTCTTTCTTTCCCTCTCTCTCTGCCCCTGTCCTGCTCATGAGTGAGTGTGCTCTCTCTCAAAATAAGTAAATAAACATTTTTTAAAGATTATAAAATGAAACATAGTATTATCATATGATCCAGCAATTCTAACTGTCGGTATTAACTCAGAGGGATTGAAAGCAAGGACTTGAACAGGTGTTTGTAAACCAGTGATCATAGCATATTCACAACAGCCCAGATGTGGAAACCACCTGTGTCCATTGGTAGATGGATGGGTAAACACAATGTGGTCTGTCCATGTGATGGAATATTATTCGGCCTTAAGAAGGAATGAAATTCTGATACATGCTACAACATGAAAGACACTTGAGGGCATTCTGCTAAGTGAAAGAAGAAGACACAGAAGGACATAGATTGTAATTTCACTTCTAGGAAGTAGCCAGAATAGTCAAATTCATTGAGACAGACTATAGAATAGAGGCTACCAGAAACTGGGGAAGAGAAATACAGAGTACATTTTAATGGGTACAGAGTTTCAGTCTGGGGAGAACGGAAAAGGTCTGGAGATAATGCACAACTGTACGACTCCACTTAGTGCCACTGAACTGTACCATCAAAAATGACTAAAATAGTTGATTTCACGTTACGTGTATTATGTGTAAATCATGGCGTGGTTTCACGTCTGCTTATATATGTATATATCTCCTGATCCATAGTATTTTCTGTGCCCCAACCCACCCCTTTTTGAAAGGAGTTCATTTCGTTTTTGCACTGTACTGACCTGTACTGACTCCTGGCACGTCTCCGTTAATTTATCGTGCATCAGTTAAAATGCAAACCTTCACCTGCGTCATCCGTGCAGACAACCTCACACCTGCCTGGTTTTCTTCCAAGGAAATTCTAACTCACCAGCTGCCCCACATCTGCGATGTTTACCCTCCTTTCCTCTCTGATGATGGAAGGCCCGGTCTTCCTCAACCAACATCTCTTCCGGATATTCCTTTGGTGACAGCATTTTCTCGTTCCTGGGGACACTTGCCTCCATTTGTGCGTCTGGTGTGGACACACAGGCCCAGGTGGAGCCCAGGCGCCGTGTGTGTCTGGGGGTCAGGACCCCTCTGCTCCTCCACTTGCCAGGACGTGTCTCTGCCTCCCAGCCGGCTCCTTCTCCAGCTCATTGCCCCCTCCCCTTGCTGGTGCCCATCCTTTGCATCAAGTTTCTAAATAGGAAATTGGAAAATTGAGAATGTTTGCTACGTTCTCCTTTTGCAAATGACATGGTAGCATGAAAAGCATCTGACTCCGAAGAAAATCTCTGAATTTCATGATGGTCCTTCTGCATCGTGGAACTAAACTCACTGTCTTCTCATCACCTTGGCATTTAGTCGCGTTCGCCTTATTCTTCTGTGAGATGAACTCCGTCTCTGCCCTGCCTTACCGGCTCCAGTCTCCAGCAGCCCTCATGAGACACTGGGTTTGGACGTGGCCTTGGGCAGGGAGGCGGGGGAGCAGGGCACAGCTCAGCCTGGCTGTTCAGAACGTGGCTTTGAGCCAGACGCGGGAATTTGGACCCTTCATCTCTAACGATGCCCTTCTTCCCGGTCGGCCAGGCTTCACGTGCTTGTGCCCACAGTGGATACACATACCCTCTTCCTTTCCAGTCTCCTCCTTTAGGTTCTGGCATGTTCCTTATTGTCAGAGATCCTCACCTTTCTTCCACACAGAGATCGTGGTACCTTGCTACGGTCTCATCCAGAGGAAGCTTGCCTCGGCCTGCCCCGTGACCACCCCGGTCCAGGCTCCCAGGTGGCTTCACTCCTCTTTCACCTTTCCTATACCCCCAGTCCCTCCCCAAGAGAGGAAACGCGATCTGCCTTTTCTTCCTTCCTCCCTACCCTCCTTTTTTCCCCTCATCCTTTGGGAACCTTGTCAGCCTTCATAATGAAAGTCTTGTGCGTTATGATAATATGATTTTAATCACACAGAGGCTTCCAGGCTTGGAGGAAAGCCTTTTCCCACTTTGAAACTCCTAGCCACTGCCCTTCCTGTTAAAGTCACAGCAGAGCTCTGCTCAGGCGCCAGGCAGCCTGGGTTTGAATCCGGCTCTCCTACTCTCTTGCTGTGTAACCTTGGGTAAGATACTTAGCCTCTCTGATGGAAGCCAGCTTGACGATAAACTATTTGTAAAAAAAAAATAATAATAATAATAAATAAACAGACATTAAAAAAATGTTTAATGGTCAAGGCATAGTAAATGTATAGGTATGACTCCAAATTGCCATCTAATATGCTTTGTATAAGAAGATATAAAAACTACCATCTGTGGAATGTTAAGCCGACCCTTAAAATGATCAAAGTGTTGCACATTTAATATCTCACTGTTTTCTGGTTGTACCAAGAAATAAACAACAAGGAAATGAAAAAAAAAAAAAAAAACTTAGCCTCTCTGTGCCTCATCTGTATAACAGGGATAATAATAGCCTCCACATCTTGTGGAGGAGGATCGAATGAGATAATGCCGGTAACATGCCTCATGTTTGGAGGGTAGTAATGTTCCCAGCGGATATTTTGATTAGACTCGACCACAAGTAGAAGGCTTTCCATGGTTTCTTGTTTCTGCTTTTTCTCAAGGCCAGTCGTGCAGAGACTGCAGGGAGAAACTGGGCTGGGGGAGCTCCCTTCCAGATCTGCACTGCTCTGTCGCCACGTTCCTCTGGCCACGCTGCCATTTGCTCTTACAGGGGCCGTGAGCACTGGGTGAAGGAGAGTGAAAAGATGCTTCTCTGGGCATCGCTGTTACGTGGAGCAACCGGACTTAAACCTGCCCTTTCTGCTTTTGTGCCTCCAAGGGCGACCACCTTCAGTTCCTTGACAAACACCGGGAGCCAGCGCAGGACGAGGTGACACGGAGGCACTCCCTGGGTCCTGGTAGCATGTGGTGACCACAGAAACACGCAGCCTCGAAAAGCCATCCAGGGGGCCAGCAGGAAGTGGAGGCTGGAAAGGCCCCACGACCTGGTGCTGGGCCGCGCTCAGGACGGGGGAGGGGGGGCGCCACTGAGGGCAGCGGGCCCTGCACCCCAGGCGGGGCNACAGGGATAATAATAGCCTCCACATCTTGTGGAGGAGGATCGAATGAGATAATGCCGGTAACATGCCTCATGTTTGGAGGGTAGTAATGTTCCCAGCGGATATTTTGATTAGACTCCGACCACAAGTAGAAGGCTTTCCATGGTTTCTTGTTTCTGCTTTTTCTCAAGGCCAGTCGTGCAGAGACTGCAGGGAGAAACTGGGCTGGGGGAGCTCCCTTCCAGATCTGCACTGCTCTGTCGCCACGTTCCTCTGGCCACGCTGCCATTTGCTCTTACAGGGGCCGTGAGCACTGGGTGAAGGAGAGTGAAAAGATGCTTCTCTGGGCATCGCTGTTACGTGGAGCAACCGGACTTAAACCTGCCCTTTCTGCTTTTGTGCCTCCAAGGGCGACCACCTTCAGTTCCTTGACAAACACCGGGAGCCAGCGCAGGACGAGGTGACACGGAGGCACTCCCTGGGTCCTGGTAGCATGTGGTGACCACAGAAACACGCAGCCTCGAAAAGCCATCCAGGGGGCCAGCAGGAAGTGGAGGCTGGAAAGGCCCCACGAACTGGTGCTGGGCCGCGCTCAGGATGGGGGAGGGGGGGGCGCCACTGAGGGCAGCGGGCCCTGCACCCCAGGCGGGGCGGACGGCTTGAACCTAAGGAATGGAGGTGGAAGCAAGGTACTCCGAGGGAAGCCCAGAACCGACCGAAGTGGATCAGAGCACCAGCTCGAGGGTTGATAACCCTCCNCACAGGCTGGCTCCCTGTGTCCCCCTCCCATGTAAACTTCCCTCCCCAAACTGCTGGCCTTTCCTCAGAGGGGGGGTGTGCCCAGGCGTCAACCACGCAGGTGAGCAGAATTGCTTCGAGAAGGAGAAGGAACCGGGGGGGGTCTCTCTCTGCTCTCCAGTCCCCCTCTCTGCTTTCTCACTTCCCACCCCCCAGAAGTGACTTCCCTTTGGGAACTTGTAGAGGGAAGAAGTGGGCCCCTAAAATGATGTGACCCACCAGTGCCTGTTGGGGTCCACGCTGTCCTCTGTGGGTGTGTGGGGCGCACAGGGCTCACCTCTCTGTACAAGCTCTTTCTATAGTGGGAATTCCTGCCGGTTCCTTCCAACCCCAAATCATGGCCACCAAGGCCGGCTGCTGGGTGTCAGGAGCAGATATGTATGTATAAGGCTACCAGGACTCGTTTACGAGGAAGAATTCTATAAAAAAAAACCAAAGATGCACTCGAGTATCTTGAAGGCACCTCAAACTCACAATCCTATCTATAACCAGGCGCCCTCTCAGTGTGGCCTGTTTCAGCAAATGTCACACCAGCCAAGCACGTGGGAGCCACGCTTCACATTTCCTCTCCCCCTACCTCCACTACCAAGTCCCGCCCATCTTACCTCCCAAATATCTTCAGTCCATGTGCGTCTTCCCCTCTTCCCACCCCCCCNTTGAATTCCCTCAATCCATGACCCAGTGATTGTTTCCAAAGAGAGACGTGGTCATGCGTCCCCCACTCATTCCCTTCCTCGGCTTCTGTCTGCTCCCAGGAGGTAGATGCAAGTGTTCGCCAGGACCAGTGGAGTGCGTGTTCCCAGCCCCTCGGCTGTGCTGGTCCCCACACTGCCTTCCTCTGTCCCCACTCTGCCCCCCATCCTCCGGGACCACTTCTACTGGGAGACTCAACACCCGTGTTCAGCCTGGTGTCCCCTTCAGAACATCGTGTACACAGCCTTCCTGCAGGGAAGGCTCCTCTCACTCCCGGCAGCCCCGGGGGCCCCCCGGACACACGTTCTCGGGGCTCCCTGTTCCTGGCTGGCCTGTGCGCCGTATGTCACTCCTCAGTCTCTGCCATCATTGCCATCGTTCTGTCTCTGTCACCACCTCATAGTTTCCCTGAGGAATATTTTTGCTCACTCTGGTCCCTCCAGGGTCCAGGACAGTAGTAGAAACGCAATATAAATTAATGAATTCCTCATTATTAATTTAGAGGCCATCAAGCAGAGACCTACCAGTAGGCTCCTTAAGTGTGGAATTTAATGCCAAATTCTTATGTAATTTTAAACAGTTCTTTTACTAAAATTTGGGGAGAAATGTCACAGTGAGAGCCACACCGGGGGAGGGGGAGGGGGACATTTTACACAGATTTGCAGAAGCAGATATGTGTGCAAAATGACATTTTCTGCAAAAATTCCCAGGCTATTAATATTAACCCAAGGTTAAAACTAAAAGCCTCTGCCTCCATGGGTCACACTGAACTGTAAAGCGACGCATGAGGGTGTGACGTCACCTCAGAGACTGCCCGCTCCCCGTGACTTTGGAAGAGGAGAAAGAAACTTCTCAAGGCAGACCACAGTGAGGCAGAAATGTGCTTGTAGCAACTGCTCCGACAAATTCATTTGCGATTCTAAGATGGCGCAATACAGACGTGGAATCGGTCGTATCTATCATTAGGGCGCTAATGAGAAAACATCATATACCCATCACCTGAAAGCTGCCGTTGAAAGAAATCACCATATCACTGGAAGGAGCGAGAAATGGAGTAATCAACATCAACCAAAGCTATTGTTCCCGGGTTGCAAAATTGAGGGATTATTTCTATTGCAAGTCAGAAGGAACCCTGTTTACATTTGTCAGCAAAATGATCACATTTTACACCATTAACATTTGGCAAGACGGAGCACCCTCCATTAGCTAATCTGCAGATGCCCCAACCACCCATTCAGGAAAACAAAGAACAGCGTGGTGGTGGCTTGTCCCCACTGAGCCAAAACGATGAGCTAAGTCTGCATCTGGGTTACGACTCAGGTGAGGCAGCAGCGTGGTGGGTAAAGGGAATGGTTCATTAAAACAATTCAGGGTCTGGTGACTGCTGGGAAAAATGTCACTGGGATGCGTTAAATGTCAGGCGGGAAGCACTGGCACATTAAGATATGCATGGAGTGGCCATAAAAGGTGGAGGACATAGTAAATAGAACAATCACCTCCCATTAACTTCCATCTCAAGGATGGGGAGTGGGCACCATGTATTTGGCCCCAACATCTTCTCTTGAGCCCCCAGGGCTGAGTGCTGGGTCCTGGGACCCCCCTCCCCATTCCCCAGCCAGGTTTTCTCCTGGGGATGTGGCCATGGGACAACGGCCTTGAGTTTCAGTTCTTCTTGGTGGACTCTAGCCAACGGCTTTCCCAGCTGTCCTTCCATATTCAAAATTCACTGGATGCCTGGGAACTACCGTCTGGCTCACAGGTTCTATCCACCTCCAGGGAGAGAAGCCCTCACAAGATGCTACAAAACAAAACTTGCCTGATGTAAGACTAGATGCAGTACAACTTTGAGCGGTGGAACCCGGAACACAGAGGGCACTCCTGATGCCTGGGGGAAATTCTCCAACAGATCCGTGAATTGCTGAACGCTAGCAACCAGTACCCCGATTTTCCTTGATAAATGGATTTCTTGAGTCTTATAAATATGAATCTGAGGAAATATTTTGAAATATCAACACTGTAAGATTTATTAAGAGAGAATCATAATTCAGAATTTGTGCTGGCACATAATGGGTGCTCAAGTATTTATTGATCGAATGACGGGATGAATCCTGACCCCAAGAACAGACGTGCCACCATGGAGTAAAGCATTCCATCTTCATACTCAAACTGTCCTTCTTAGCAGAAATATGACAAAAGCCAATCCACACGAAGCAAATAAATGTGGGGCTCTGGGGGCAGAGCTGCCGCCAGCATTTGTTTCATGCAAAAAGATTAGTGAGCGTGCAAACGGGGAGAGCCATCAACGTAAACAAGTCTTGGTCGGCAAACGCCGCCATCGAATGTGTACCGGTGGAACAGCTTACGATGGTCGTGACTGGGCTAAAACGCAACTGGGATCTCCTAGCCCAGAAGACTATACCCATGTACTTCTCCAGGGTGGCCCCGTGATAAACCAGATTGATCTGAGCTCTAGGCAGTGCCAATGCTAGTTTGCATTTGCACATCACTTCATTTGCACGCACAGGATCTGTGGGAGGACAGTGGGACAGACCTTGTCCTCTGCCGGGAAGGTGGAAGACCCATGGTCCAGGAGGCTCCGCAGCTTGGCCTCGGTGGCCGAGGGGCCAAGGATGAGTAGCAGCGAAGCCCCACGCGCCTCCTGTGGGCTTTGGCGGGTCCTAGCAGGAAACACAGTTCCACCAGGACACCACATTCTTCCCCCTTTGGACCACTTGTCTGCAAATTCTCTCTGCTTAGAAAATCACCCTTCTGCACGCCGCCGGGAGGCTCCTCGGGTGGAGAGCTTCACATCGCCGCGTAACAAACTTTACAGAGAGGCGCCCATTCAAATTTGTCCCACTATCACGTCCTTCTCAGACCTTCTCAAACTTTGTACTGACGGCTCTATCTGTGTGTTTATTTACTAAGGCCAGTCTGCCTCAGGAGCCCTAAGCTGCACGGGGGACACAGACCCCTTCTGGTTTGTTCTCTGCTGTAACCTACTCCCTTGTCGGCACCCCATCTGCACGGTGTCAGCTATTAAGCTCTGTTTCCACGCCCCAGCCCCAGCCTCCTGCACCCCTCCCCGGAGATGGGGTGCTGAGCCTCTGCAAACACCAACTCCCCCGCCAGCTGCTCCCAGCAGGGTGCTGGAGAGGCAGCCTGGGCAGGTCCCCGGAAGCAGAGATTCGCTCCTCTCTTTTTGCCGGCTCTTCCCTCCAGTTTCTGCAGCAGTTTCCAGGGGTTTTCTGTTCCCCCTTCTCATTGTGATCCCCGTGGGCCCTCACCCCAACTCAGAGGCGTAGGTGCCCCCTCGGCAGAGTGTCCCTGCGAAGGGCGTGGGTTATATAATATCTAATGTATTGTGTGTATAATATACACAATATGTAATATACATCATATGATGTATACTATATAATATATATGCATATATAACAATATACTATCACATATGTATATAACATGTATATGTAGTATATATTACATATAATATAATAATATGTTATTATATATGTAGTATATATAATACACAACATTATAATAACATATATTCTATGTGTAGTTATGTATAACATACAATATATTATATATAACATACAATATAAATAATATATTATTATATATGTACTACTTATATGGTGTT